>NC_072736.1:20930457-21028276 GCF_026930045.1 Uloborus diversus | reverse complement strand
ACACGCCTACACAACCACACACACGCCCGTCTACAAACACACACGTCCTTACGAACATACAACCACTCTGGAGGAGGGACAGGAGCCATTTCTAAAAACATTTACCCCCAAGGAGAAGGGTTCTGTCGCAACTCGTGATTGCGAAAAGCATTACAAAATATTAGAATTATATACATATATATATATATATATATAGTTTTGCCCCGCTAAAAGAATTGTTACCTGTTATTAAAAATTCGGTTCAAGCGGCATAAAATAAAATGCTATTCGTACTTAGTTTTATGTGAACAAAAGACATTGCCCATGTTCAAAAACCGACCGACCTTCCTCAACATTAATGTTAAAACATCCAATCCAACCGATCAATTGTTTCCTTTTTTCGTATTATTTGCGTCTCACTGTAAAAAATTCTGAAACCATACTGGCAATTTCCATGGAGCGTTTCGGGATTACGCAGGTTTTTGCCAATTTCCTTTAAAAATTAAGTACCTTTGTCAAAAAGTTTCCCTAGTTACTCCAAGTTGCGCGAATGCAGACTTCTCACTGTTTTGAAAAATAATTCTGCCTACAAGTTTAAAGATTAAATTAACGTACTTATTAAGTGTATTGGCTTACGAATGATTACGGCTTTATGGCTACGAGCGCATCCAAATTTACTTAGCTCCGAATGAGAACGAATAATTTTCTGGATTCCGAAGCTTTGCAGGAATTGCAAGCAAGTGAGATGGTACTTGCAATTCTGTCTTAGCGTTGGCCCCATTTGCGACAATGCTTTTAGGACTCTCTTGGCTTAGCAGAAAGGCGCCAAGCTACTACTTAAAAACTACTAAAGTTTACTCTAAAGGTTTCAGAAACATGACTGGCTTTAACCTCAAATATTTATGTATTATTTAGAACGATTTTAAGAAGATTACTGACTTTTAGCGGAAAACAATCCTGTGTTTTTACAAGATATGTTACTGGTAGAAAGTGGACACATCGGCTGCCCATTTTTTTTCTAGGAACGTTTCTGAACCGTTTTTGCTTTGTGGGAATTTTTGATGCTTAGTAAAATTAACAAGAAAGAAAAGGAAATAATTGCTTTTTACTGCCATATGTAGTATGTAGAAAAAACTATTGGTTTGAAGAACAGTTTAGAGTTTTGAACATTGATAAATTTATATCTTTTAAGGTGTGTTGATTCCATTTTGACCGTTTTTGTAAAGTATCTGTCTCCGTGTCAAAAATTATCCGAAATTTTTTTGTGACCATTCAATTTCCAAACGAACCGCATTTATTCGAACGAAAGTTGTATACATATGAATACTGTGTCTCTGAGAAGTTAAAACTTGGGCGGATATGTGTTGGAGTACCTTCACAAAACTATTAAGAAAGTAATCCAACTCAACTCAGCACCAATCAACTTTCACTCTCACCCAAAAGAGAAGAACACTTTCTCAAGGTAAGCTTGAACTTATCAGAGTCACACAATACCGCATGTAAGTTTGAGCTGTTCAGTTTTTGGTAAGAATCGGTTCAAGGGGTTGGGAGAGGTGAGCGTGATGGTATGATTTCTTACTAAGCGTAAAAGTTACACCTCAAGAAGTGATACAAGAATTCAGGAAAAAAAGAAACGCTGGTATTGTCCGTTTTTCAAAAGAAGGTACTTGACTACTCCCCCGTCACGTGGTATACGATGATTCTATTTCGTTGTTTTCGTCAGAAGGTATATTCGGATCATAGCATTTTGTTGTAAAAGCAGCTGTTTTTAAAATATAAGAACAACTAAAATGACAACTGACAAGTGAAGCAAGTGATGAAAAGGACACTAATACTTTTTTGCATATTAAAATGCACGCCCAAGTTAAGGTTGTCTGGTTGTCTCATTTAGAAGCGCGTCGATTGCTTACCGATCAACCCGCGTAAAATGGAACTCTGCATTCGAGGAGGCATGGCGAAGTGCCTTCTCCTGAAAAGCGGACAATAGATCCTAAAAAGGGGCAGGTGCTGCGTATTACCTATTTTATAATACCAGAAAGTCTTTCTAATCATGACGGACTGTTTGTTTTAAAAAGGTTTGAAGAGGGGGAGTTTCTTTGAGATTATGACACAGATTTTTATTTCAATCAGATTTTTTATTTACAGAACCCTGAACCTATTGCAGAAGAAGACGAAGATGAAGGTGATAAACCATTGAATCTTTCCTGGCCTGATACATGGCGGAAGAGGCTCAATTATGTCTTATTAAGTCCTATAATGTATCCTCTTTATTTAACACTTCCAGATACCAGAAAGCCGGTAAGTTTTAATCGAAAAATTAAGTTTAACTTAAAATAAAAAAAGAAAAAGCTGATCTTATTAGTTTATTGAGTATGCTTCTTTTTAAAATTGTCTAGTCATAACTACTCATTGGATGATCAAATTCGGTTGTTTTTTATTTTTGAAATTTTGACTATGGGTTATTCAACTCATTTGCAAGAGAAAACCAACGTTAAAATTTCACAACCATCATTTTTTGCAATGAAGAGGGGCTATTGCAACCACAAAACACATGCTTGCATTTATAATTGTTCCTCTGTATCGCATTGTAAACTTCCCGTAAAGCTATCAGTAGCCACACATTAACCTATTATGTACATACTAGTGGTACCCGTACGGCTTTGCCCGTAATCGAAAATTAAAAGGTCTTTTGGTTCGCCTGTATATTTACAAATATTGTATAGTGAATTTTCTCGCAATTTGGCTTGTGCACATGTTACGGTTCCACGTTATGAGAATTTCGTAATTTACTTGTCTATCTTATGATAATTTTGTATATAAAATAAAAAAGAAAAAGAACCACATCGAATGTTCGAAAATCGCTTCAAGGTGCACACCCAAGTGCTACAAACTAACTTTATGCCAAATTTCATGAAAATCGGAAGAATGGTCTAGGCGCTATGCGTGTCACAGACATCCTGACAGACAGAAATCCGGACAGAGAGAGATCCGGACAGATCTCTCTCTCTGTCGGACTTTCAGCTTTATTATTAGTAAAGATATGTATATATATGTATATTTAAAAAAATAAGTAAAAAATAAAATACACTATAGAGCAAAAAATAAAACACCAATAAGGAATGGTGCTGTTTCCGAAATTTTAAAAGTATTTTTTTTTTCTGAAAGAGCATGCTTAAAAACATAAAATTTAACCATTTTTTTAAATAATTTGGCATTTTTTAATACTTTTTAACAACTATTTTAATCGTTGCGTACATTGAAATTCATTTTTACACTTCTGTGCATGACATCACACGTGATGAAATGCCATTCACTGATGGCAGTAGCGCACAGTCTGGCAACGTGGGTGACAGCAAAGCGTAAACATTTAGCGCGAAATGGAGTAGTGCGCCAAAGTACATCACTTGTGACGTCATAAAGACCACAACTTTTTTAAAAAATCGTTCATTTAATAAAAAATAAAATAAAAATGACTATTCTTAAAATGAAAGTTTCTCTGGCTCCATGTTATTTATTTTTTGCTTATTCTATCAATTTCGGTGAATAGAAGTAGTACTTTTGACTGAATTAAACAACCCCATTGTTAAATTAAAACGAAATTTCATGAACGTGAGGACAACATCGGTATGAGAAAGTGATTACAAAAAGATTTTTATTACAGAAAAAATCCCAATTGAATGGAGGTTTTAGCATCATATTGGGCTGCCTCCTAGCACGAATGCACGAGGTATACTAGCAAAAATTGAGACCTTAAAGTATCACACGATGTCTTACGTCAACTCTTTCTACATTTACTGTGAAGACGTCCCTAATTCATTCAAACTCGTAGGCAGTCCAAATTGGTCCAGAGCTATCCCAGATATGCTCATTCTGTGATAAATCAGGGGATCGAGAACACCAGCACAGGTGCTTATGTGGAAGAAGCCATCTGGACAGTTATTCTTTTTCATACGGGGGGACGATGGAGCGGAAATTTCGTTTTGTTTTAGATGATCTGTGTTTCTGATGGTGGATTTGGGTGGGCGAGATTTTCTTTTAAAAGTTCTCGTCGAGACCAGAGCTCTTATCGGCTCGTTACGAGAGCGAGGTCACTTGGCGATAAGCAATAGACTTAGTGGATTGTTTTACGTTTCAAAGTAACTGTTAATGTAATTTCACGTTTTCGAAAAATATTTTAAGTTGAAAAGAAATTTTGGATGTTGTTTAAAGGGTGTGTACGCATTTTAGCAAAAGAAAAATGAAGATTTCATTTTTCTTTTTTATTTATTCAAGGGTCTGCCTTTAAATGCTTTGCACGAGCATCACCGTACCGTACGGGCACTACTCGTCTAAAAATAAAACATAACATCAGTTATCATCTGCATGAAAAACATATTATACCTCTTTCCAAAGTTGAATCTAACTCTTTTGTATTTGTATCTGTTTCACACATGGGTTAATTCAATATTTGAAGTCGATTGTTGTTAATCCGTTGCGATATCTATTCAAAATTGCTTTTTTCGCAATAGATTTAAAGGTATGGAACAGGATCAATAGCAATGCATATCATTCTTATGAAAAAAAAGGGGTATTAAAAAGCTTTCATTTTATACAAGATTAGACCGTTCTTGAGGAGCAAAGAGGAAGGGGAGCTCTCATTGGAATTTGCTTTTCTTTTAGATATAGTGTTTTTTTCCTTCAGTGCATTTTTTCTCATTTCGTTGTTATGCAATGTTATTTGTTATTTTTGAATTCTTTAATGTTTCACATTTCTGAAACTCATCCCCATTTTTTTTCCAAACTATAACTTTTGTTTGCTTGAAAAAAATTCAGCACTTGTTTGGATACTTGATATTTAACATTATCAGCATTTATGGCATTTCTTAGCGGTTTTTTTTTTTCATTTATCACATTTTCCTTTTTTATGTAGGTAACTTTAATTTTTCGCTTTAAAATCGTTTTTGCTTCGTTTTATCATCTTCATCAGTTACTATAGTTAGAGTTTACTGTGTCTCGAGGGGCAAAAATTTCGCTGAAGATTTGCAACAAATTTCCTTAATAGCATTAATGTTTATCAATGTGCTTTATGATATAAAAAAGCAAAGGATACACTAGCAAAGTAAAACTGACAATGCGTCCATAAGCTACATTAAACTGTGAAAAAAATGATACCTACGAAATCCCAGAACAAGATGGAAGCACGTTTAGAACTCTTTAATTCAGGAAGAGTGCTCTAGTTTCTTGAATGTGCACTAAAATGTGTTCCGTTAAAAAGAAAGAGTGCTGAAATGTGTTCCAAATCTATTCTGAATGTGTATCTTTCATGATACTTGTTAAAATATAAACTTAGGAGCACATTTGAGAACAAATTAGGAACATATATGAGCACACATGTGAAACCATCACTTTCTTTTGTAAAAATATGATTTCAGCAGCATTTCTTAACTATCATTTAATAGAATCTTTCAATATGATACTACTAGACGTCATGTTGCAATAAATTTTTCTCGGCTGGTGTCGCGATTACTACCAAAAAGGATCGCCCTTTATTGTCAAAGACCACCCCTTTCCCAGCAGCGGTCGACAGTTGCGCCGCAAGATTACTGTAAAATTAACAACAAAATCTACTTGTATAATCAGAGGAGTGTTCAATAAGTCCGTAAGAAGTGTCGCAAAATGTGTGATACGAAGTGTTCCAAAAGACAGGAAATAAGTCCCTGTTCAAAAGTGTTATCCAATGCGTTCCTGAAATAGTTAAAAAAGTGTGCAAACCAAATGAGTGTTCTGAACATATGACTCAAAAGTGTTTTGAGAATTGCTCAAAAAAGTGGGCTTCGAAGTGAGTTCAAAAGGAGGACAAGTGTCTGTGGCCAAAAAATATCTGAAAATTTAGTGTTGTGTTAGTTTTTGTTAAAATGTGATGTTAATCTTCGAGAGTATTTTATTTTCATGGCCACAATTATTCTGAAAATAAGCTCTATTAACTAACTCAGGCTTAAAAAAAGTTTTAAAAGTTCTATAAAACGAATGGGACTAAGAAATGAACATAAAATATAGTACAGCATTTTTAAAACAGTTTTTATGCATGTGTCATTGATCGGACCTTATTACACAATAAAGCAGTCAGTTTAACATTCAAAGGTTTTTATTGCAATTTATTATTTATCATTTAATGTATTTCTATTCTAAAAACTAGTGTATCGTAAATTTCCAAAAAATAGTGTGAAATTTTATTTCCCCCAATTTTCGTTCGAATTTGATTTTTAAGTAGAATATTGTTAAAGGTCATCTTTGTAGTCACTTGTGCGCTAATCTTTAATTGGATTAGATCTAAAGACGGACTTTGTCTCTTTAGGAAAGGCGTGGCTCGCACTTTCTGCGTGACTTGACCACACCTTTAAATATAATTTAATGTCACAATCATTTTTACCTATAAAATTTTTTTATGAGGTAAAATATATAAGTTGTAACAATACTGCTGAAAAGGAAAGGCAGTATAGTGTTAATCTGAGACGCCGAAGTAAAATATATGTTGCGAATTTATAACTCCCATACCAGAAATAAGCTGAAATATTATGTTCTATTTAGTAAAGTGGCGATAAGCTAGCGTCCTTTTTTAATCACAATGTAGTGCATGTCTTTCATCTGATATGGTAGTTTCTACGCTTAGTACTTTGTGATTTAATAATATAAAAAAACACTAAACATAATGAAATGGACGAATTTATTTATTTCTTTTTTTAAATAAAGGGAGCATAATTTTATATTTTCGCCTAAAATAAAGTATGTATTACCTTTTTTTAGTGCATTATGCTTAATCAAGTGCTAAAATTAGGTGCACTGAACTGTTCAAGGTTTTGGGCTTGAATGGAAAATGCAACATATGTTTTTGGTATGCACTGTATATATATATATATATATATATATATATATATATATATATATATATATATATATATATATATATATATATATATATATATATATATATATATATATATATATATATATGTTACCGTTAAAGTATGAAATCCGTTATTTTATTGAATACCTAGTTATTTCATAGAATAACGATCTGAAGCCCGTTTAAGTGTAAAATAATTATCATATATCTTTCAAGCCAAATACATTTGACTTACACCCCTGTGTTACCCCCAAAATGTTCGTGTAAAACCCAGTGCGTCAACAGAAAATGTTTTGTTTTAGAAATAATTTTCTCTGTAATTCCAAGTGTCATTTCAGTAATCCTTGTTGTTTCAAATGATTTTATGGTACATTTCCATAAATACAGTCTATACGTTTCATTTTAGGGAAATTGTTTATTTTACACTTTAACCGTCTCTCATTAGTTAATTTATAGAATACCTAGTTATTTCAAAGAATAACTAGTTAAAATGTAAAATTAGTAACATATTACACACTTTAACGGACACGATCAGTTATTTCATGGAATAACTAGATATTCTAGAAAATAACTGCATTATATACTTTAACGGTAATATATATACATATTTTGATAGCTTTGGTAGAATTAACTTAGTGATTCTTAAATATCTTATTGTACTCCTGAAATAGCATAATGTATTTTGTATTGTCATATGCTAAGGAAACCGAAGGCTCTAAATCTCTAAATGTATTAAAAGCTAATGAAAATATTTGAAAAAATGAAACAAATCAGAAAAAACAAAAAAGAAAATATCTCCCAGTAGCAATATATATATATATATATATATATATATATATATATATATATATATATATATATATATATATATATATATATATATATTTATAATATATTTATATATATATATATATATATATATATTTATATATATATATATATATATATTTATATATATATATATATATATATATATATATATATATATATATATATATATATATATATATATATATATATATATATATATATATATATATATATTTATATATATATATATATATATATATATTTATATATATATATATATATATTTATATATATATATATATATATATATATATATATATATATATATATATATATATATATATATATATATATATATATATATATATATATATATATATATATGACATTGTTTTTTTTATGAAAAATGAAATTGCAATCGAATTTCATTTCAGAAATATTTGTATTATGTTTCATTCTTTTTTAACAGGAAAAGAGAAAGTATTTTATCATTACCTTCGTCGGCAGTATCTTGTGGATTGCAGTCTTTTCGTACCTTATGGTATGGTGGGCTTCCCTTGTAGGACAGACTGCAGGAATACCAAATGAAGTAAGTTTCTTAAATCTGAGAAGTGCGCAAATACATGCAGTAAAAAGTCATAGCAATAGCTAACAGTAAAAGTTACAACATATGTCTTTCGTAATAATAAGGAACTTTTTTTTTATAGAGAGATAACTGCAAATGCATTTGACAAAATAACACAAAAAACTTCCTCTGAAATGTATTTGACTGTTAGATAGTCAGTCAAAGTGTATTTTTGTCAGATATATCTTGTAGCAGTTGATGATAAAGCACTTATGTACATACATAAATACTTAAAACTTGATTTGGACACATAAAAAACAGCAACAGTAAATGCTTTTTCATTATGTTGCCTTCTAATCTTGATTCGGAAAAAAAATGATTGTGATTGTACAGATTTTTTAAAAACTATTTTAGAATGATGTAAATAGAAAGGAGAATAAATAGTAATAACTTTAGTGCTTAAACACCGATCCGAATACGGGGTTAAAACTCGAACTATTTAAGTTTTCATTAAAATGAAACTTTATATCATAGATAGTCTCTGAATTAGTTAATAACGGTATGCCTTGTTACGTGACAGAGATACTCAAGTAAAAAGGCATTTAGCTGCACGAATTACCTCAAAGGATGCAGGATATTATACCTTGTCTATTTTGTGGGGGTTTATAAAAGATATTGTGAATTACTAGCGAGTACGTCTGTCAACATTTGAAAACGGTCACGTTATATTAAATAAATTATCGCCCATTAGCCATTGCTAAGGCAGAAATACATGAAATACACCACCAGCTCAGTCATTTCCAGCAGAGGACTGCAGTTTCGTGCTTATCAGCACTCATCAGCCCGGCATAGAAAAGTGACTGAGTTGGAGATGGAAAACCTCTTAAGGAAGCCAAGAGTGCCATTGCCACTCCGGGCTGATGAGTGCTAATAAGTGCGAAACAGCAGTCATCGGCTGGAAATGACTGAGATGGCGGTGTATTTCAAGATTACGTTATATTCAGTTTATTAGACACTTTTTCAGTTTCTAAATTTATTTTCTGCCATACCAGGAGGTACAAGAAACATGCAACGCCGATTAAAGAGGCAAAGTTCTTAAGCGTAATTCTCCTATGCAACGAAAGAGTTAATGACAGCAAGCATACCGAAAAGCCTTTTGGGTAAAACATGAGCTGTTGTGTTTATCAAGACTGAATCTGAACTGAAGCTTCTAAGTAAAGGGCATTTGAGGCAGCGAGAAGCAAAGGAATGCAAGTGGCAAAATCAAAAGTTTGGAGATAGGCATTACAAATGATAGGTTAATCATTCCTCTATCTTGGGGCAAGAGATGGTATTAGTAGCTCTAGTTGGTGCTGCTGTACAGCATTATTTAGAGAAAGAATTCAATGAAAGTCTACCAAGGAACTAAACTTTAAACGCGTTGAACTCAAAACTTGAAAATGCCTACTTTCAATGCAATCCTTTGCTTTTCACTGGCTCATTGAAGAAAGTAACCTACAAATTAGTGTAAAAGGATTAAAGTTTTGGGTAAAACGCATGCAAAGTTCAAACTCTAGTTTTACTTTCATTGGAAATCTTTTCCATGCTGTATAGCAGCACGTGCCAGAGCTACTAGTACCGTCTCTTCCCCAAACACAAATGTGAGTTTCTTCTTCTATTTTTACTAGTTATCTCTTAATTTTTAATTTTGACGTTCACATTCCTTTCCTTATAGGTGCTTCCATTGCGTTCCACCGCCTTCCTCACCACACAAAGAAATTAAGTTTAAACTGTGTGCGTGTGTGTTTTTTTTCAATTGAATTTACTTATGATTAAAGTGGAAAAAAAATATTTCTTTCATTGAATTTACTTATGCTTTTAGATAAATGCAAATGCATGAGAGTATTTTCAAATACTGTACATCCTTTTAAATATGATGTACATCATTTTAATTCAATTGAAGTCAAGGCTGGTGATTTTGCATATCCTAAATTAGCACATAGTAGAAACCTAAGCTAATTTTGTAGTCTTTCGCAATCATCTTAAATGTAAATAATTTCGAAAGATTTTGTTACATTTAGTGTGCATCAAACTACTTCCAACTCGCAATTAAATTTTTCCAGAATTCAAAGCATGCTTTGCATTTAATGATATTTAACTCTCGCAAGATTCACTAATTTACGTCTACTCTGGCGTTAATTGCATACAAGAGGAAGTTTATCGTTATTGGCTACCTTTCTAAATTAGTATTTTAAGTGTCGCATTAGGGACACGCCTTCCCACTCGCTAATGGAACATCTGGTTGTATCGATTTCTGTTTCTTCGGTGAAGAATTGGATGATCTCGAAGCTTGATGGATAAATGACTTTTACAGGACATTGTTCTTTTTGCTTTTCCGCCCTTTCCAGAACTCGTCTACTTTTCAGAAAAAAATGAAGATATTTTGCTGTCTTTTATGATGAGATGGCTTGATTGTTCGATGAAAAAAAAGCGTTAGTTAATGTTTGAAAATTATTTCGTTTTGTAATGTTGAGTTGTTGATGTAAAAGTATCGCGTTTGTCCGTTAAAAATTACAGTGGACTCTATCTGAACACTCCCTAATGTGAACACCGCGATATTCTGAACACATTTTGATGGTCCCGGCGAAGCTCCATAGACTTAATACAGACTGACCTCCTTGTACCCTGAACATCCTATAATATGAACACTCCACTATTATGAACACTATTTTTTAACCCCGTGCGGTTATTACCTCTCTATATTCTGAACGTGTACACAATCAGTACTTGGGAATTCCTATGTACCAAATTGGAAAACCTGAAATACCATTGAAATTTTATCACAGTTGTTGAAGATTATTAAGAAGATAATGAGAGGAGAAAGACAAATTACTTTCGTGGATATTACTGTATTACATAAGATCATTCAGCTGAACAATATGAGCCTGAAGTTTCTGTCACTGAACTGCGTATTTCAAGAATCCAACCATTGTATCAAATAGTATTCAAGACCTATAGAAAACGATTACCTTCAAGCAAAATGCGGCTGAGAATCGCCCGAATTTTTTTTCATGATAACACGTACTTTGCATGACAATGAAAAAACGTTAAACATTACTCATTTTTTTTTCAGGTGAACTTTTTTAATAAAAAAAGTAAAGAAAGAAATATAAGAGTTTAGGTTCTACTGAATTGAATTGGAGGTTACACCAGCAAGCAATCCAAAATTCTGCATCTCTATCGCAGTAAATGGTATACTAGCACTACGAAAAGTACTGAACATTGTCCATTAAAGATATCAAATACGTTATTCATGTATTATCCAGTCTCCCTCTGTAATGAACACTCCCTTAATCTGAACACTTCTGTTCGGTTCCATGAGTGTTCAGAGTAAAGAGACTCCACTGTATCCTTAAACTTAGAAATAAAAAATGAGTTCAAAACATCTAGTGTTACCTGTCAGTGTGATTATCCCTCTCAGTAATGTTGCCTACAAGGAAATTATGTGCTAATGTAATAATAAAAAGCATTTAAATATATAGTCTTTAAATGAGCATAGTGAAACGTGGCTTTTGACTCGTAAATCATTGCCCTCGAATCGAAATATAGGGTATTAAAGTCAGACAATATCTTCATATATACTATCATAGCCAATTTACTGATCAAGTAACGCTCGTAGAAGTCACGAAAAATGAAACTCGTGCCACAGCATAATAATTAATTAATATTTATTGGTACACTGTTAAAAAAAATGTATTCAAAAATGAAACTCTGAATGTATTCATTTTTTTTTAATACAATTGATTCAAAAATGAGTAAATGTGGCATCAAATACAAACATACGAGAAATACGAGTCATCATATACGAACATACCCAAGTCATCATATAAGAATACAACACATTATCAAACACTAATTCATGAATAAAGATGCATACAATCATTTAATACTGCAGCTAACGTTTCATGAGCATGGTTTAATAAATATTCATGTATAAATAGGAAATATAATAAGCGTGACTTCCAAGAATAAAACTCGCGAGCTTCGAACTCTTTTCTTATTGCGCATGCTACGCGTCGCTCAAGAGCGTGAACAAGTGTCGACAATGTTCATACGCTTTCGGCGCGTTTTTCGTGCTGTCTTGCGGAGCGATCAAGATGGCTGATCTGTTCGTCAAGAAAAAACTAGAAGATTGGAAATTGGAAGAGTTATCATCGAACTTTGAAAGTAAGTTTTACTTTTATTATCATAGTAAGGATAATAAATGAAGGGTTGTATCTAAATTACCCAAAAATTACTTGCCTAAATTGCTCGATAGCACATTCAACATCCGACTGTGCTCGGAACATATTTTTAAACCTTATATTTTATGTGGATATATATGTTTTCAAACTGTGAAAGAAAGTTCATAACGAGCTTCGTAACCTTTATTATCGTAATAAGGATAATAATTGAAGGGTTGTATCTAAATTACCCAAAAATTACTTGCCTAAATTGCTCGATAGAACATTCAACATCCGACTGTTCTCGGAACATTTTATAAACGTTATATTTTATGTGGATATGTTTTCAAACTGTGAAAGGAAAGTTCATAACGAGTTTCGTAAATTTTATTATTTATATTTTACTCTTCAAATTTGAAAAAAAAAGAAAAAGCGAAAGCAACATCTTGCACAAACAGCTATGGAAGAAATTAGGTTCTCATCAAGCATAAATCGTTGCATGAATACATTTTTGGAACACTTGTGTGTTTCACTGCAAAAATATTTTTTCTTTCGAAATACCACTAATGTAAAAACCTTTTTGCCGAAAAGTAACAAGAAATACAGATTTGAATTCAACATATTTCAGTGAACATATTAATCATTTATCGTTACATAACTATTGATAAGATTTTCAAATCTTTAGTATGATTCACTCGGCCATGCACAGGCTTGCTAGATTTTAGTAATGTTCAATCGGGTCGAGGGAATGCCCCCCCCCCGCAATCCTAAGCATTGCTCCCTCGCGTAAATAAATAAAACGCTTATCTGCTTGTCAAATTTTGCTGAAATTAGTGGTGATGAAATTTAAAATTTAATTCTTAATTTTTATTCAAAACATTCTGTGTAACAAGAATACAAAATGTATCAAAATGGAAAACAAACTCTAAAAAAATATTAAACTAAACAATTTAAATATCAAATAACCCTCTTAAAAAATATTTAAAAGTTCAGTTTAAATACAAAACGAAGGAATTAGGGGCAAAAATAACTACAACTATAACAGCAGTAGGATATTTATTCATTCCACTTGATAATAAGTTCTCCATAACGAGACTATATTTGCTTACAATATGAAAAATTAATACCGTAATGTTAAATTGACAAGCAAACTATTAAGTTACTCCTATAAATTAATACATAGTTAACAATTAAAAACATTATATACTCAATTATTATGGATAGGAATTGCATTTACATGTAAGAGCTGAGAGAGAGAGAGAGAGAAATGCTTTTCTCTAACAGTTTTAAAGTAAACTTCACATTTTTACAATAATTTTTGATTATTAATCATGCATTGTATCATTAACAAATACATCATGAGTTACTTGTATAAATTTTGTCGGATGCCTTTAAATCTACGAGCCACCATTTTGTGCATTGAAAAAGGAATTCCTTGTAATGCCAAAACACGTGTCTGCAGAGTTCCTGCACTGTACTTTTAAGGTTGTTTTATTTTTTAAGCAAAGGTATTTTCACATTTTTTATAACTAATTTTTGTTTGCAGCAAAAATCCATTTTTAATATAAAAATTCCATATTTTCTATACTTACATTTTTTGCGTAATTTTTAATAAATAAGTTTTATTAACTGTGCCGACATTAAAATAAAGATTTATTCCATTGAAGCATTACAAACTTGATTATTCTCAAAATTTAAATTTGACTTATAAATTTTAATTGTAAATGATTGCAGAATATAATGCTTGCTCTTTTTTTTATAAATTTTAGCATCTGTCTTGGACAATATTCAATTTTTTGCAACTACTTGGTATTGGTCGAGTATCTGATCAGAATTTGGCCGAGTACCGAGTGCTCGGCAAATTGGCCGAGTAGGCCGTGTACCGAGTAGTTACCGAGTACTCGGTACGTCTCTAAACCAAAGCTTATGAAGTCATGTAATTTCAGCATTAATTATGAAATAAAAATGGATTTGTGCTGAAAAGTAGAAAACAAAATGCAGTGTTAAATTGCACAAATTTGCAAATTTTTATAAATTAGTTTATTGCAAATATGCATTTTAATGTTATCTTTTTTCTTTTGTTATAATCGTGTTTACCTTTTTAAGATTAATTTACAATATTTTTTCTATGAAGTTAGCATTGAGTAAGAACACTATAAAAAATTAACTCTTTCCAAACCAAAATATTATTTTAAAACATATAATAGAAATAAAACTATTACTATTTCGATTGTTAAGAATATTGGACCAACACATTTCTTCATGATTTATCTAGTCCTCTTTTTTTTTTTTTAAATCCCCGGAGAGAACGGATGTCATGCATCTCTCCTGGCAACTTTTGTACCTACTTTTCTTGCATATGTACTTCATTTTGCATTCAATTTTTTAATTTCTTAAATTTTCTTTTTTAGCGAACCTTTCGAGAGATATGGTATCTTCAAGAATTTCATAATCACTCAAACATTATCACATTGCTGAAGGTTGTAAAGGCCAAAAATGACAAAGATATTTATTTAATATTTGATTTTATGGGTAAATATAGGTTTTTTATAAGTTGATTGTATCTCAAGATTCATGTTTAATCAGGGTTTGTTGATTTAAATCAGCTTGATTTAAATACTGATTAAAATCATGATCTAAATCAAGTGATTTTTTTAAAAAAAATTGATTTAAATCAATTGATTTGTATTAAGTGATTTATTTTAACAAAATCAGTAATTAAAATCAGTTGATTTTACTTTTATAAATTAATTTTGCATTTTTAAAATGTATTGCTCTAAATTTAACTACACTGCATTATACTATCTTAACCTCAACAGGCAAAACTACATAGATCCCTCTTTCTGTGTGTGATGCAGATTTTCACTCTTGTAATATTGCTTTTACTCCAAAATTAGTTTAGAACAAAATAAAAATTTTGAGTTTTTCTTACACGCCATGACTAATATAGTTCAGAAAAGTAGTTGGTTAACATATTATTTTAGACTAAAAACGTACATGATAATGGAAATCTTATCTTTAAGCAAAGCATTAAACAAAATCACATCTTATCTAAGCATTATAACATATTTTTGAATCTTAAAATTAGAGACGTACCAAGTAGCACTTGGGCCGAGTAGCCGAGTACCCGGCCTTTCACTACTCGGCCGAGTACCGAGTTAACTCGGCTTTTCACTACTCGGCCGAGTTACCAAGTACCAATTATGTTCTAAGAAGAACCATCTACACGCATGTGATGAATTTTGAACTTAATGGAATAGTAGTATAGACCTCCTTGTCCATATAATAGTTTTTAAAACTAAATTCCTGCTGAAATTTAATTACGCATTACATAAACAGTTTTGTTTGTCTAAAATTTTACAAAAAAATTATTTTTAAAATTAAAAATAAATAAAAGGTATGATTAATCAAGTTGGAATTAAGGCAAATTACAGTAAAATCCCTCTAATGTGGACACTAACAGGACAATTTTTTTTGTTCGCAATAGAGCGATGACCGCAGGACAGGGGTTTAAGAATGTTATTTGCATTGGAACTGGGGAATTAAAAATTGTCCGCATAAGAGTGGTGTCTGCCTTTGAGGGGTGTACGTTAGGAGGGTTTTCACTGTATACGAATCAATTATAGTTCTAGTCTGCCAAATATAAATAATTTTTAAAAGCAGATAAAACAATTGTGCAGGAACACTGCAGACACGTGTTTCTGCCCCCCCCCCCCATTACAGGGAATGTCTTTTTCAGTGCATAACATGTGAGCTAAAGAATGTAAAGACATTCAACAAAAAAGTCCGAGTTTTGTCTTTAAATCCACGAGCTCCCATTTTGTGCATTGAAAAAAAGAATTCCTTGTAATGCCAAAACATGTGTCTGCAGTATTCCTGCACTGTACTTTCAACGTTGTTTCATTTCCTTTTATTTTTTAAGCAAAAATATTTTTATATTTCTTATAACTAATTTTTGGTTGAAGCAAAAATCCAATTTTAATATAAAAATTCCATATTTTCTATACCATTATATATTTCCATATTTTCTTTTTTGCATAATTTTTAATAAATAAGTTTTATTAACTTTGGAGACATTAAAATACAGATTTATTCCATTGAAGCATTACAAACTTCATTATTCTCAAAATTTAAATTTGACTTATAAATTTTAATGGTAAATGATTGCAGAATATAATTCTTGCTCTTTTTTTATAAATTTTAGTATCTATCTTGGACAATATTCAATTTTTTGCAACTACTCGGTATTGGCCGAGTATCTGATCAGAATTTGGCCGAGTACCGAGTACTCGGCAAATTGGCCGAGTACCGAGTAGTTTCCGAGTACTCGGTACGTCTCTACTATATATCGAATTTTTTTTCGAGATACTCGTAGGTTTTTCTCTGCTTTAGACTGTTGGTATCATGAAAAATGAAGCTTAGCGGAGAAAATTATGTTCACTAAAGGTTGCTACAATACTTGAGGAATCTGGTGTGTAGGAGTGTGTAGTTCGGTCGTTGTTCCGTTCTGGAGTTCTTACATTCCCTCAAGTTTATTTCAAATCTTAGTTGTAACCAGTATCACTGTAAAATCAGTTTCAAGCTATCCCTTTTGTCTGTTGAGTATCATTCCTAGTCTTTTTAGCTTCAGTAAAAATCATTCAAGTTAAGTAGATTGATTTTTTACTTTTCACTCGATTCCATTGTCAAAACGAAAATCCCCTAATGTTACAGATCAAGTTGATTTACCGAAGAATGAAGATGTATGAAGGCGCAAAAATGTAATTTCTGCAAAATTAATATTTTTATTGTTATCTTTCATTTAATGCTCGTTTAAATTATAAATTGGGTTTCATGCACGTTTTAATGATTTAGAAGTTTTTTATGTTAAAATAAGATCGTTTCTATATATCGAATTTTTCCCCGGCAATTTGCTACTTCGATATATGGAGGTCCGACTGTATATTACGATCGCGTATTTACAATAACTTTGTGCAACATAATTACGAATTGCACGGTGAACAAAACCTTTTTCCAACACTATGTTGCATACGGTGAGCAATAAGTTACATATCACGGTGAGCAATAACTTGCATACTACGGTTAGCAATAACTTGAATTGCAACTATTGTCAGAATACGCAGATTCAGTGGCACAGAATCTCGTGTTACAATTTCACGTCCGGGAAAGTTTGAATTCTGGCCTTTAAAAAGCATGAAATAAAAATTAAATTAAAAATTTTAAAAATCGCCTACTGAAAAAAACTTTAAATGAAACTAAAATTAAAAATTTAAAAAACCCCCGACTAAAAAAAACCTTAAATAAAACTAAAATAAAGAACTAAAAATACCCGACTAAAAAATGTTTAAAATAATATATTTATCGGCTTTTGAGGTTTCTGATAAATTGCCTTATAAATAATAGTAATATATCCAAGCGTCGTCGTGTCGGGGGACCAATATGAAAATAAAATATGAAAGAATGAAAAATAATAAAGTAATGAACAGAATGCAGCTAATAATGATAAAGTAGCTATGATATCTAAATACAAGAGTTTGCTCAGCGGTCTATATAACCTACATACCAATATGAAAATAAAATATGAAAGAATGAAAAGTAATAAAGAAAATAACAGAATGCAACTAATAATAATAAACATCAGTTTTTACTTGCAGACAAACATAAAGCAAATTACCCATTTACTATATTATTTTATTTATTTTTTTTTGCTTTTTTTGAAATGGTTTATTATTTATTTGAAATTAAATTGATAATTATACTTAATATATAGATAAATTTACTATGTTAAATGGAAATGCATTTACACTTCATAAAATAGTTCAAAAATTTTCTATTTTAAACTTGATGCATCTTTAATCCAAATCGATGCTCTTCTTCGAAGACATTTGGCATTTTTTCATAGGAAAAGCACAACCCAATTACGTCTTCTTCTTCTTTTTTTTTTTTGTGAAACTTGTTTTTTATAACAAAATTTAAGAGTTGGGGAATGTATGCGCTCAGATTTGATTTCCATATCTTATGCATGCGATAGGAAAATATTAAAAGAGTGGACACTTTTATTTTTGAATTTTCTTACTCATTTTAGGAGAAAGGTCTGGAACCCCGTGGCTATGTCACTGGTGTTCTAACAAATATAGTTGATCATATCAACAAAATATATTTGAAAGTGAAACATAATTATTTTTCGCTAAGTAATAATTTTGTTAAACAATGTTGCAATTTTAAAAATTATGCAACATTCGATATCAGGTAAACAATGCAATGCTGAGACGCCTGTCGCATATCTATAAGATGACAGATAATTATTATTGCAGAAAGATTTTTTAAAATCTTTTTCTGCACCTATCTGCCCGATTTTAAGTAGAAAAATACAGTTCAATATCGTTGAGATTTATCATTTTCAGTTAAACGCTTTTCTTAATATTCAATATTTTTTTTGCATATGTTTTTTTATTGATGAGTTTTCTATTCCTTAGGTATGTGAATTACATTTTCGCAAAGACATTCTTCATGAAGCAGAATTCTTCGATGAAAAGTCGATGAGACTTCTAAAGAGTGAACTAAAACATCCTCGTTTAAGAGACGGATCAATTCCTGTATTTTTGCCGGGTAACTGTCCATCTTACCTCCAGCCATCAGTCACACCTGCACGAGAATCTCCTTCTAAAAAACGTAAGCGATAAGTGGAATCTCTCTTTAAAAAAGCTCAAGAGGCAAGTATTATTGCTGACAATGAGTATAAAAACAAAACTCTGTTTTCTACCTTAAAAGAACTGAAGCAATGTTTTCAAGAGCAAAAACTTGATGAATTTTGGACTTACATTCCTAAAGAAGATTCCGTGCTCTTGTTGCATCTGTCAGAAACTCATGAGGTATTGTGCAGCATGCTTGTAAAGAATGATTTAAATGTATATGTATTCCATAAAAATTTTTCGTTAAAAAAACTAGATACTTTTGATTTTCCAATGAAAGTCGATGATTCAAATATATTGTTTAAAATTTTGTCTTCTTTGAAAATGTTAAGTAAGTCAGATGTGAATAATTCTGATGAATCAAAAGTAATTTGTGATGTTGTTGTTCAGCTTCTCCTAAAACTTAAAGATAGTTGCAATGATGATTCACAGATCAAGTTTTTAAATTTTGTAATTGAACAGTTTGCTAACTTTAATGTAACAAAACAGCAACGTAGGTATTCTCCCAGTTTTCTCGTATTTTGTTGTCTCTTAAAGTCTATTTCTCCTCATTGTTACAAATTTTTACGAAGCTCAAATGTTTTTATTTTACCTCATGTAAGTACTTTGAGAAGAATATGTGCAGAATTTAATGTGAATCCTTGCAGTGAACAAGATGATGAGAATTTTTTAAGTTATGTAAAACAAAAATATACTTTTTTAGAGGAGAAAGAGAAAATTATCAGTTTGATGATTGATGAAATACATTTAAAGCCTAATTTTGATTATGTCGGGGGGAAAATATTTGGTATGTCCCACAATGACTCAAATGCTGCATCCAGTGCTTTCACATTTATGATCCAAAGTTTATTGTCTCCGTACAAAGATGTGGCACATATTTTGCCAGTCCGTAGCATAGATGCTGACAATTTCCATTCATATATAAAAAAAATCTTGATTGGTTTAGCTGCCATAGGGTTTAATGTCATATCAGTAGCCACTGACAATAATGCTATTAATAAAAAGACCGTTAGTATGTTTGCCTCTCCCACTGAGTTGCGGGTTAGGTATGATTATCCTGGAAGTCCAGGAAAATATTTCTATTTTTCTTTTGATTCCGTTCATATCCTCAAGTGCCTTAGAAATAATTGAATCAATCAAAAAAATCTAGGCACTTGCATGTACTATCCCAATTTTGACACCCTTCTACCTTTTTGTACAGCTTCTTTTCATGCATTAAAAAAATTGCATGAAATTGAATCTGAAAAGTTGTTAAAGTATGGTTATGGGCTGTCAGAAAAAGCATTGGCTCCAACCAGCTTTGAGAAACAAAATGTGAAACTGGTCTTACAAATTTTTAATAATGTAGTGGCTGAAGGTCTTAAACTGGTTGGTGAGGAAAATGATATAAACCATCATATTCAAACAGCAGACTACATTCAGATTCTTTGCAAGTGGTGGTCAATAATGAATGTGAAAACTTTGTATAAGGGTGAGCATAAAAGGGATGAGTTCCAAACGCCTCTCACACCAAATAGTGACACAGCTCAGTATAAGTTCTTAACTAACTTTATTAATTGGTTAGACAAATGGGAGGAAATGAATTGTACAACTGGTGGATTAACAAAGCAAACCCATCTAGCCATAAGCCATATTACAAAAGCTATGCTTGCTCTTGCCGAGTACTGTTTTAAAACTTTAAATTTCGATTATTTTTTACCAGGGAAAATACAAACAGACTCATTAGAAGACAGATTTGGGTCTTACCGTACATTGGCAGGGTCAAATTACAATGTCAGTATACGTCAAATTTATGACACTGAAACAAAAT
This sequence comes from Uloborus diversus, assembly GCF_026930045.1. NCBI lineage: Eukaryota > Metazoa > Arthropoda > Arachnida > Araneae > Uloboridae > Uloborus > Uloborus diversus. The sequence goes on along the minus strand of NC_072736.1, from coordinate 21,007,335 downwards.
TGAGAATGCAAACAATTTTACCCCTTGTGTTAAAATCGAAAAATTGTGGAGAATTGTTACTAAGTTTTTTTCAGGACAAACATTGGGATGAAGATAGCTCAGATTCATATCCTTTTTTTAATGGTTTTCTAATCACTCCGGAAGAAATGGTAAGTACTCAATCGAGTTTGCCAATTTTAACATACATTAGTGGATATGCAGCTCATAAAGTTCTATTGAAACTAAAGTGTGAACAATGTCGATCAACTTTATGCATTGATAAGCCCCTTGACACAGATGTAAACAATGATTGGATATCAAAATTAGACAGAGGGGGGTTGAAATACCCACATCCCGAAGTTGTTTGTGTTTCTCAATTCACATATGCAGTTGTAAACAAATTGTTGTCAACACATTTTGAATCAAATTTTATCAGTTGTCAAAATCACAGAAAGGTTGTAAAATATTTAACTCTTGATGTACTGGATGAAAATGATATTTCTCTAGGTATCGATGAATGTGAGAGTCATGATTCTCTGTTTCTTGTAAAACAAATTGTATGGGTTTTCATTAATATATTTTTGAACAACTTTTGCAAAAAACAAAATGATTCTCTTCAAAAAATGAAAAAAGATCAAAAAGAAAAAAATACACTGAAAAAATTTAAGAAAGATGTACGTAAATTGTCCACACTAAATAAATAAGCAATTTTATATTGTTTCTATGAGTTATCTTTTAAAATGTAAAAGTTTGACTGAATTATCCTAAACTATTTTTAAATTACAACCTAGGGAATAGGTGGAAACACTGTGATGTACATTGCAGATTATTGTCAGGGTTGTCACGCCACAGGGAAACCTGAAGAAACAGGGAAAACATAGGGAATTCAAATATATGTATATATATATATAAAAAGAACTGACCATCCAGCGAATTTCAAAAATTTCCTCAAAAACCTGGAAAATACAAGGAATTTTTTTCTTCTTAAATTGAAGTTGCGAAAATCAATTTCCTAATATATAAACCACCAAAAAACAAATAAATTACTAGTAATAAGTATAATGATAATATTAATAAAGTAAAATAAAAAATGGCAATTTTGCTTAAGTTTTTATTTTCAAGTTAAATATTAAAATATTCATCATAAAAATAGATTCTTGAATTTCATGATAATTTTGAGTGTATGAAATTAGTCGTCAATAATCATTATTCTGGATCACTTACACACTTTTAGGTCCATGTAATGAATGGTCAAAAGAAGTTTTTTTTTGAGTAAAAGTTGAATATATTCAATCACCATGCTATTATTTCAGTTATTATGAATTCTTATTTATTTTCCCTTACTTATTTAGATTTTTTTTTAAAAACCTGTGGTGAAATTATCAAGATATTTATGTTCTTTTTCAAATATCAGTGTCCGCTCGTTTATAATGTTTCATTTTCATGCAGGGAAATCATAGAGAATTTTTCTTGCAAAATTGATTAGCAACCCTGATTGTGAAAGTGTGCAGAATTTTAATTTCTAATTAGTTATGGACAATGAAGTTTCTTAATGTATTGTACAAAGAGAAATGAACATCTTCTTAAACCCTTTAAAAAAAAACTGAATTTTTCTATTTTATTTAATAATTTTAAGTTTTATCAATTAAAATTTAATTATTATTAATCATTATTGATGCTGTATATAAAAAAGAAAAGAGTCAATTAAATTAAACCGTGCTTTATAAGAATTTATGAGTGTAAAATAGTAGACCACCACCTCTGCATATGTAGTGTGAACTGTTAGTACTTGAATTTTTAATTTTTCATGTTTTTGATTGTGAGTTCCTAATAGCTAAATAATTTGAGTGTTAGCTCTTGTTTGACCTCATGTGTAACATAAATGGTAATAGGTGTTTTTTATGTGATGTATGTGTTATCATGTGCAAATAAAAGTTACTGTGCTTAAAATATTGTCTTTATTTGAGTATCGCATTCATAAGGTAGTTGAAAGCATAACATATGCTAAGCATTCCTTTTTTTTTTCAATTTTTTTCAGAACTTTTTCTACAAGAAAGGATTACTTGTGTGAAAGTACAAAATTACATCAATATGAACAAAAGCAAAATCTCTTTAAACAATTAAGTCATTTATTTGTTCACAGATATTTTGTTTAAAATATATTAGGAATATTTATTTACTTATGTGTAGGCTCAACTTATTTATTTTCCTTTTGAAGTAGTTATACTAATTTGCCAAAGCTGTATAGTTCCACCCAAAAGTCTTCAACTAATTGCCTATTTTGATATTTATAGCAAAAGAACATTTTACCAAAGCAGATTAAGTTGAAAAATCAGAGATAATTATTTCTTCAAAAAAAAAAGAAAAAAGAAACTTGGAAACTTCAAATTAAACAAGACTCAATAAAATATTTCTCATTTATTAATAACCCTACATGAAAAAAATGTACGCTCTAAATAATTTTATAATTATTTACGGTACAAGTTTCCCCAACCCCCCGATGTCTATTTGAAATTTTGAAAACGTGTGAAAGTAAAATTTGAAGATTAATTTTCTGCCCTGGAAAACGCACAAGTTTCACTTATAAAATTAGTAAAATAAGTGAATTTGTGAGGTGAAGTAGAAATAAGCTGTCAATTCTATTAGATTGGTGATTTAATTGAAAAAGATATGCGTCACCTTTTTTTTTTAATTTAATATTTAAATTCGTGTTACATTGTACGCACGGCGCTTTCCCGACCGATTTCCGTCAAGTCACGGCGCGAGAGAAAGTGGCCTCATTTTGCCCACGTGACTCGCCCGTGAGCAGGCCTTCCAGATATAGGGGGCGTTGTTCGAACCCGAGGCCCTCCGGCTCCGAATCCGACACTCTACCGATCGGGCTACCACGGCCCCTCTGTAAATTTTATGGGAAAAATTTGGCCTTGTATAGTAAAACACCATTCTATTGAGGGGTATTCTCCGCAAATTTTACAGTTTTGCACAACCAACCCAGCTGCCGGTAAAAAACCGTAATTTTTACGGAATTTTTTTTACATTATGCATTTAAAAAAATGGAACACAAAATTCACTTATTTTCACACTACTTTACTCAAAAATTTTTATGGACTTTTAAATGACTGAAATGATAATTGCACTAAAGTGCATGGCAATACTTAGAATGTGAATTCAAAATGTTTTCAAAAGTGAGCTGACCCAATTCATATATTTGAAATAAGCCATTATACTTGATTTCTAAATGTATTCAAAAATGAGTACATATAACTGAGCTAAAAACTCATTATTGATTAATGAATGAGTTTATATTTGATTTCTAAATGTACTCAAAAATGAGTACATATAACTGAGCTAAAAACTAATTATTAATTAATGAATGTGTTCATATTTGATTCAAAAATGTACTCAAAAATGAGTACATATAACTGAGCTAAAAACTCATTATTAATTAATGAATGTGTTTATAATTGAAACAAATGTGTACTCATATTTGATTACCAGAATGTACTCAAAAAAATGAGTACATGTGTTTCTCAAAATTGAACCTTATTGATTCGGAGCTATATTGAGTAATGAAAGTATTCAAAAATGAGTAAATTTTCATTATTTTTGAATACCCATTTTTAACAGTGTAATGTTGACATGCAGGGAAATGCTGTATTTTGACAAGGTGGAACTGGATCCGGTAACTTAACTGTTTTACTGGTAAGACTAATTTTAGGAAAATGAAGAAACGAAAAAGTAGTCAATAATTAATACTACTGGAGTTTAGGGTTAATCCACTGCAGTTAGGGTTAAATTTGAACTATCAAAATATTACCAAACAGGTAATTTCTTCGTTCAAGTGTTGAAGTACTAGTTTCTTAAATAATCGCCAAATTTAGCTTAATGGAATTGGACACTTAAACAGTCATAATAGCTTTAACAACATTAAAAGATGTCAGTTAAAGCTAGAAAAACGGAAGGAAAACTGTAATCAAATTTACATTCTGATTACCGTTTCCAGAACTCTCCATTCCGCGCTAAACATGGAGACTTTTCTTAAAAATTTTCCCAGTTAAAAATCTTATATTTCGGTAACAGGGGGACGAGGGCAAGTCAAACAGCATGTTTCACTAGTTTTTTAGTTGCTACTTATTTTCTCAACATTGCACTATTTTTGTGATTTCTTGATTAACATACAAGCGACTGATTGGTTTTCCCAAATTTCCCATGCAACTAAACTGAAGCTCGGCACCACGGAAGCATTTCAAAAATCCATCGTCTGAGGTTCTTAGTCTCTATGCTCAAACGCAAAACAAGGAGGAGGTGACGCGGTGACGTAGTTAATTTAATTTTGTAAACAAGAAAATGATGTTTTGATTTTTTTTTAAATGTGAAACAGTTAATAGTTATTAATTACTCTTCCAAAGATTTATTGTGTAACTTTCACATGTGATTCAGATAAATTATTAGATACACTTGGCTTTCTGTTTAAAGACCTTCAAGCGACCACAAAAAATCGTCCTTAAGTAGAAATCGTTCTTAAATAGGATGCTTTTAAACTCTGTAGTGGTCCATCTGGGACCGTGAAAAGCCGTCGTTAAATAGAGAAAGTCGTTGAATAGAGCGTCGTTAAACAGAGAGCGAAATGTATATCACAAAACAGCTTTGGGTAGAATTTTTTATTTGCTAAATTTGTTTTATTTACATGCAGATGATCTTTACTTTAATAAATTGTTTAAAATGAACTTCATTTTTACTGTTTTATAGGTGATGGGTTTGACGTTTCTAGCTGCGGGAACTAGTATTCCCGATTTAATAACCAGTGTTTTGGTAGCTCGAAAAGGTTTTGGAGACATGGCAGTCTCCAGTTCAGTTGGAAGCAATATATTCGATGTTGCTATTGGGTAAGAAAATGCATTCTAAAATAAACTTTTAAAACATTTTGCATTAGGTTATTGACATAATTGTTCAATTGCTTTTCAGATACGTATGCTGTTTCAGCTTTTAGAATTCTTTCTAAACGTATATAACTAAACTTCTATTAATTTTCTGAAATGCAAGATAAATTAAATGAATTAGTTTAGTAATTAGTGATCGGGGGGGTATACTTATTTTTGTGACTATTCTTCTGAAACATATACTCCACAATATTTCCACAATGGCGGAAATGAGCATTCTGAAAAAAATTATCAAAAATGTCTATCAAAATCTGTAGCAAAATTTTGTTTAAGAAAAAGTTCACCACTGATCTCTCAGTCAAAATATAAAAGTTGCTGTTAAAAAGTTACTATTAGTTAAAGATGATGACATTGTAATGAGCCAATGGGGCGAGGGGGGGGGGGACACAAACCTTGTAAACTAAGTTCTGTCGGCAAGATCCAATAACTTGCGCTTTTGATTTCGGCATACATGACTAATAAAAATTATGCTGATTTAAAACTTTTGATATGAAACAATGAAAGCTTATGTAATTTTGAAGAAGAATGTATATGACGATTAACGTTTCTCCAAAAACTTATAAGAGGTTAAAAACTAAAAACACAACTTGGAAATTCAAAGTTGTAATAACATGATAAAACTACAAACAACTTAAGACATTAAAAAACGAAGGGCATGAAATGAAATGAATAGTGTTTTCAGTGGTATAGATCACGTCATTTTACAGAGTTCTTTCAAGATGAAAGAGGTTCCCGAAACTTTCTGAACTTCTCGAACTTAAAAACTAATACAATGCATGAAGTATGTAAGTTAATGGAAATGAAGTACAGTCGAGTCCGGACTTACGCGAGGAATGCGTTCCTAGACGCATCGCGTAAGTTGAAATTTCGCGTTGTGGAAAAGTGTATGTATACGAATTTTTTATTAACATACCCAATTATTTTAGACCCTTTTAAACACCCTTCAAACTGTTTTAGACCATTTTTTAACTATATATTGCAGTTTCTTACATATAGAGCAGAATTTTTACTGTATTTTTTAAAAAGCTGTAATATTCAACATAAAATACTGTTGGATGCACAAAACCAGTAATCAGTGGGAGAGGGAGAAATAAAACAAAACCGTACGGTTTTTTTAATATGTAGTAATAATAAAGCGCTGCACTATAATAGTACTGTACAGTAGATACACTTGTATTTATAACTTAAAAATTGAAAATGATTTATGCTGCGCAATCTCAGATCGTTATTTCTAATATATTTTTGAAGAAGTATAGTTGCTTCGCCTTTACTTTTATAACGTTTCCATTTGTGGTACCACTCCTCTTCCGGGGTCTTTAAAATACACAATACAAGAGCAGCTTCCAAATTCATACTGTTTTGTAATTTGCTTAGACCCTACTCTGCAAACTTAATATATTAAAACTAATTGTTTACTGTTTTGTTGGGATATCATTACTTGAAAAGCTAAATCAAAGATTATGTTTTAATTTAGACAATTCAATGCAAAATCTTGTACAAATATATGATTTCCTTTTTTTTTCTTGATTTAACGGTGTACTGGTTTCAATACGAATGTTGTTACTGCAATGACCGATTTTTTGGCCTAAAATATTATTCTCATGCACTAAACGTACGTAGGTGGATTAAATATGAACGGGAATTTGACTTCAATATCTGCTGTTAGTATTAAATCTGAGGTGGCGCTGTGACAGTATGTTGGTAAGGATTTTTGACTTGCGTTTTCGTACTCTCACCTAGAGTGGACAACTTGGTTGGTTCAATGTAGACCATGAGTAAAGATGAGATGCATAGAAGTCTGTTGTGTAATGTATCTTTTTTGAAGTTTTCACAAAAGATTGCACCAAACTTTAAGGAATGTTGCGACGGCATCAGGCACAGTTTAGGGAATAAACACTTTCGCAGACTCGAATGTATATGGGGGTAAATATCTAGAGATAGGTTTTTGCGTTTTTGAAAAAAAAAAATGACAAAATAAGTCCCGCTTATGCCCTTGTTTTATACTGTAAACTTCAATCACCACACAAATAATTCAGAATACAAATTGCTTTTAAAGATTGAAGTAAAAATCACACTTTTAAAACGAAAAAGTTTGACAAAGCCATAATGAGAATTGAATGTGGAAAATGTATTTAAAAAAAATGATTATCCGAAACGTATTGCTTGATATCATTTCATGCAAACGATTATAAAATAAAGCAGAAATATGTTGCTTCTAAAAGAAAATTATTATAAGCAGCTTAAACTTCATCGCGTAGATTTTATTTTTCTTCCCGTTTCTAAGCCTTGACCTACAACAAATAAATGCTCTATACTTATGTTCAGTAGCGGTAAAGTGTCACGTCCTACAAAATGGCTATCGATTGCTTCTTTTTCTGTGAGAAAATAAATGTTCGCTTTGCTCATATTTCGAAAGAATATGTCTCTAAAAGAATGGAAGGGATGGTAAAGAATTCATAATGAATCTTGTCAATCTTTTAGCTTTTTTGCGGGAAATATACATGTCAAAGCTGTTATTATTTCTCAAAAATATTGTTGCTTTATGTCAAAGTTTCAGGTGACTTTTCCCTCGTGTATTATTCGTGTAAGTTCGTGCAAAGAAGTATTGCTAATTGTCATGGAACTTTTTGTGAACTCTTGGAATGGTTTTGAGGTAGGCAAAGAACTTAATTTTCGAAAAAAAAAATCGATTTTGAGATTTTGGGAAATTTCGAGAGCCCCAGTGTTTTTCTTTTTAAATCTACATTTTTTTTTAAATCGATGAATTATTGAGAAAGCTAGAAGACGTTTACTAAACTCAAGTGCACTGTTTATTACTGAAATTTACTTTTTCTTTCTTGATTTTTTTCATAACGCCGTATTCAAAGTTTTTATTTACGCCAACAGCTCAAGCGAAAAAAGTATTCACTGTAAAGATTTGAAACATTGCAAAAATGATAAATGAACATATTACTGTGATATAACCCTCGTAAAGTACATGCAATATGTGGTTTTGAAATAATGATCTATTAAACTTGGAGGCAAAAAGCACGTTTTTCGGGTGATTTTTCAAACATTTACCCTTAAAACCTGTTTTTATTTAATTGCTTCAAAATTGGAGGGTCATATCACTTTCTGGTATCTAATGGAGAATTGACAAAAGGTTTTACAAATTGAAAAAGTGAATGATATGCCAGTGATAAGGAAATGTCAGTTTTTGGAAAAAAATAAGTTTTTTTTTTTTAAACCTATAGAATTTTTTTAGTTACAAATAAGTAGTCAAAATATGTAATTTATGTCATATTTCATTTTAATATATACATTTCTTTTGTGCGTATGTTTGTAGTCGTAAGGCTTTTAAACGGCTTAATTAAATTTTTTGTGTGTAATTAAGTTGATCCGAGAATGGTTTAGAGTTGCGATGGATCAAATCGGAAACGTTTTTGTTAATTAATTAATTAATTTAAACATTGGATGGTTATTTCTCCCAAATGATTAATATGTATTTTAACCAATTGTTGAGCGAGAACTGAATTAAATATTTAACCCGTTGCCAAAGGACAATAAAAAAGCCAGCTCTGGTTTTTTTTATTGACATTTCTTACTGTGATAATGCCAATTGAGAATAGATAAAATTTTGAGAGAGAGAGAGAGAGAGAGAGTGAAGCCTTCACCTTTTTTTAAGCAACGGTTTTAGGTTTCGTGATATACTCGTATTTTAAAGTATATAAAGTACTAGAAGAAATCGGGTGGCTTTCACTAGATTAATTCACGCAAAACGTGGAATGATGTTTACTTTTTTTTCAATTAAACCGAATATAAAACGTTATGGCCAACGATTTATCTCGCGAAAGAAAAAATGAAGGAGCTGGTGTAACAAGAAAGAGAAAAAACGTTCTCCGCAGAGTTTTCTAGTTGTTCGAAAAGGAATAATTTATCTACTGACGCATCTTTTAAGGTCTTTGAAACGAAGCATCCAAAACGAAATAATGTTCCAACGGAAAAAACAAAGTTTTTGAGTTTAAAAGATAGCTATAATTGAATTTCATGAATTGGATGTATAGGATTCAATTCTTTATTCCTCGAAATTCCAACAAATGCTATGTCTTGATGCAAGTATTTCTTATCTACAGGTTGCCTCTGCCGTGGTTTCTCTCCTGTCTAATATTTGGGCCTGTCCAAGTGAGCAGTTCTGGCATGGCCTGCTCTCTGCTCCTGCTCTTCCTTATGCTGCTCTTCGTCATCATTTCCATTGCAGCCTTCAAGTGGAAAATGAACGTCGGCCTCGCTATGGTCATGTTCCTGCTCTACTTCGTCTTCATCGCCTGCAGCCTGTTGCTCGAATACGGAGTGGTTGACTGCGATCAGCTGTTGGGAAAGTAAGGACAAACTCTTTTAGAACAATGGACCTCGGAGTCAAGTCTCTTCTGATAGGCCTGTTGTCCCTGGTGTTAATGGCACAGGTCAGGTCTGAATTCAACGCACCGTGTTTTGCAACCGAAAGTTTGTATTCTAACATTACCTACTGGTGCTGATCTTCGTCTGTTAACAACGAATTTCCGACACCCAGAAAACATGGGCTTTTGCTAGAATATGATAGATTTTATGGTGTTATATCTTAAACTTATTTAACTACTTTGAATCTTTATGATGAGTAGACATTAGATTTATAAATAAAAAAGTGCATTTCATGGAACGTCTTGCAGAAAGAAGCCTGTGCTAATACAGAATATTTTAGAATGTATTGTTTTTTATTGGTCTGGTAATTTATAAACGTGAACTCACCCGTGAATTCCAATATTTAAGTCTTGGCACATTGTAGATGATCCATGTGTTTAATTTCGATTTGCTTTGTGCTGGTGATGAAACTATCATGAGTCATTTAGTGATTTTGCTTCTTAATTTTTTCCCTTAAAAGCTTTTTTTTATTCAAAACATCAGTTCTACGTGCATTTTGCACTTTTAGCTCAATAGTATGATTAATATCTTACTATTTCTATAAGTAGAGAACGCAGTGTTTGTGTTTATTACTTTTGTTTTTGTTGCACATTATTATATGTTTTCATGTCATAACCTTCCAGAAGAAACATAATTTTGTTTCAGTAAAATAGTTAAAAGTGTATAGCTGCATTATTTTTGTTGTACCGTTCAAAAGTAAAAGTTATAGTAATATTTTTTTTTCATTGGCAATTTACTAAATTTTAGTTTTTCTTGACATGAATTTTTCATTTAGGCATTTTAATTACATAAAAATTTAATCCTACTTTGTTTACACAATCTTTGTTTTAGTCATTTTCAAGTTTCTAGTTTTTCATCTCAAGCAAGAACTTACTGTTTAAATAAATTTGTTAAGGAAACCATCTCTTATGGCCTATGACTTTGCCTTTAAAAAATAGATACATAATAATAGTGTATCGGCAAGTTTGTGCGGTTTCTGTAACAGTTAAATGCGCGTATTCTGTCTCATGTCTTAATTGCATATATTTCAAAGAAGGTAGTTAGTCTTATTCTGTCTAATGAACATGCTTGCCTTAAGTCCAGACCTGCTCCAGATCATATTGAAAGCCAATTAGATGGCTTTTCCTCACCCCTAGTTAAAATAATCATTTTAATACTTATCGAATCGTATTTGTGCGTCGTGCTCTTCAGAGAATTAAGGGTGCGTGAAGTATTCCTCCGAAACAGCAATATAAATATTTTTTAAAAGTACTGTAAGTAGAATCTTTTTGCCGAAGTATTTATGGTAACCGAATATTAATGTACCTACAAAAATGAATAAATAATCCTGAATGTTTTATTGAGTCACTTTTTAAAGATATTTTAGAACTATCCACAATTACATAAGTTTATGTCTGAACAGCAGGGTTTTAAAAAAGAAGCAGTTTTTTAAACTTAAAGTATATAGATATATCTCAGTTACATATTTTGGAAACTAAAAAAAAATCATCATTTGTAATTGAGGTTCTCGGAAGCAAAGGAAAGAAATAAAATTTTGCAGGTAAATACTTAGTGCCAATGATAATAAGAGACATCAGTACGTACATGAAATACACCACCAGCTTAGTCAGTCCATCCGAGGACTGCAGTTTTGTGTTTATTAGCACTTGTCAGCCCGGAATAGGAAATGACTGCGCTTTAGGTGGAAAACCTCTGAAGGAAGCCAAGAGTAACAAACAAACTGGTAGCTAATATAGAACTAGCACTGACCAGACGAGTGACCGAAACAACCGTTCGGTTTAACTCGAAGATTGATTTCAGTACTGAAAATACCATGCCTTGCCTTCAATCTTTGAGTTAAACCGAACCATTGCTTCGATCACTTGTTTGGTCAGTTCTAATTTTATATTAGCTACCAGTTTGTTTGGCACTCTTGGCTTCTTTAAGAGGTTTTCCACCTCCAGCTCAGTTAGTCCTATACCGGGCTGATGAGTGCTAATAAGCACGAAACTGCACTGGAATTGACTGAGCTGGCGGTGTATTTCATGTATTTCTGCCTTATAGCTATTGGGTGGTAACTTACTGAAAACTTCAGTATGTGTTATGTCAAGAGATGTTAGAATCAACAAATCTCAGGTGTGATTTAGAGGAACTGCTTAATTAAAAGTCCTTTAAATATTGAAATTTTCACTCGTATAAACTTTATGAGCGGATTATAATTCAGGTCCTAAAAAGGAAAGCGTTGTAAGTGACTAAATAAAAGTTTGGAGGTAGTGCCAATGATAGATGAAATAACAACATGTTTTGCGTCAAGAAGCTAAAGAATCAAAACCTCGCAATTGTTGCTATCCGACGTGATTTAGAAGAACTGTTTAAGGAAGGTTCCTAAAATATTGAAACTGTCCTACGTTTTATTTAAAATCTTTTTTTTAATCACTTATGTCCCTTTGTTTCAGAAAGTGGTGTCAATTAAAAGGAACTCAATGCCGTACTATGATAAATTTAATTTGCCAACTTATTATTTCTTAAACAATATCGTGTTGATGCTTGTTTATACTATATTTTCGCATTGTTTACAGAACTTACTCGATACCTTTCTAACTCAGTATCCCCCGAGTTTTGCTAAATGCATTTCTTTTCTCTTTCTTTCATTAATTTCACATTATACTTTCTATTTTATTTACCAGCAGAATACTTTAGATTAAAACTGTGCTTTGTATTTCTTACCTTACCCCATTCGTGCAAAATTGATTTAATATCTAACATTTACGTTAGAAAAAAAACTTTATTGAGCCTTATTGGTGGTACACTGCGTATTCATTGAAGTGGGTTTTAGAAGACATAATGTTTAATTGTTATAATATGACTATTGTACAACGATTATCAACCACAATTTACTCTGACCGTTTTTGCTGTAACATAGTTTCAAATTTTTGGATTTTAGTAGATAAACTATGCATATTGAAAGTTATGGCAAGGATGGACGCTTCGTCTGTATAGCTAAAAGATCTATATTCAGGATATTAAAGGAATTTTAATGCAATGGGGTCGTTTCCAAAATTTTAAAAGTATTTTTTTCTGAAAGAGCATGTTTAAAAACATAGCATGTGACCATTTTTTAAATAATTTGTTTAAGTTTAAAGTTAAAAAAAATACTTAAATCGGAGCCCTTTCATTGTTTACGGCTTCTGCCGATGACATCACAAATGATGAAATGCCATTCAGTTTTGCCATTCACAGTGCAAAATATTTAATTCGCATCTTTACTTATGTGTAATGGCAACAATATGGTTGATAGCAAGCATAGAGTGCAATTATTTAATTCGCTTCTTGATTATCATAACATGGAAACGTAGTAGAAAGATGCGGCAAAGTGCATCATTTGTGACGTCATCAAGACCACGCCTTGTTTGAAAAATTGGACATTTAAAAAAAATTAATTAAAAAAACTGTTGGGAAAATGAAAGTATTTTCTGGGTCCATGTTTTCTTTTTTTTTTTTTTGCTCATCCTATCCATTTTAATGACTAAAAGTAGTACTTTTGATTGAAGGAAACCACCCCATTTCAGTTTCAGTATAGATAAATAGCACTCAGGCATGGCAAACAACTGTAAAATCTGAATATTTTGATACCCCCTGCATCACATAATTAATTGTGAATTAAGTACAAATACTGAATCTTCCACTTTTGTAGTTTCTTAGGTAGTATGTTTTCGCAATTAAGAAAATAAATTCATACATGTATTTAATATAAAAAAGCGTAGGCTAGTTGAGAAATTATCTATATTCATCACATTATTTAAGTATTGCTTTCAAGCATGGCACATGCAATACATACACCAAACAAAAAATACCAATTTTGATACATTTGCAATTGCATCAATGTAATTGTCTAGTATGTACTAGCGTACTTAAAACTTTCACTGCTAGCGAGACCTGTCTCATTTTATGATCGCTTTAACAGTTGGGAAATAAAAATCTATCTTTCTCTAACCTTTTAGTATAGATTTCTTGTGAATCGTGTCGAACACATAACTGTACATTTGCAGCATTTCTTCCAGTAACGTATAAGCCGGTGGAACCTAAGGCCTACGGCTAAGAGGTGGGGTGCGCGCGGAGAAAAGTAACGTATAAGTGGTCAAGATCCTACTTTATGTTCTATTCTTTCTAGTGATGCATAGGGACACTAGGTTGGTTCAAAAATACATGTAAAAAAGAAGTTTCTCCTAGCTAACAGGACACCCCTCACTATTTTTATACTTGTGGATATTAATGTACTGGAAGAATTTTAGCTTCCTATTTCAACTGAAAGAGGATGCTCAACCCCTCCCCCAAACTTCATAAATGTGGAGAGGGGGTTAAAAAATACATTGAACTGAAAAAAGGAACAATGATACATATTATAATATACAAGAGTAATATGCATTTACAGTGCAATAAAATAATTGTTTACAAAATATCAGCTGGGGAAATTAATTGTTTCTTAATTTGTGACATTTTCTATGCTACAGCTAATGTTAAATTGAGGGGTCATTGTGCACCCTCTTACAATTTGAGTAATAAGCTAAAACTTTTACAGCATAATTCTATGAGTAAGTCTAAAAAAAAAGGAGGTGTTCTGGACTCTAGGTGGAAAAAAAAAAATCCTAAGCGACACGTCTATTTGAACCTAAATACTCGATGACACATCACTTAAGTTACGGTCTACTTGGAGGAGTGAGGGGTAAGGTGAAGTAGTTGAGTATTTACCTTATTAATTATATGAACTTTACTATTTTACAATAACAAATTTATTTTGACTTACCGTAAAATATTACAATATGATCATCATTTTTTGACAACTACTTGTATTATAGTATACCTTGCTCGACAGAAATAACTTTTTCCTGACTGGAAGAGAGTACATGTGTTATTTCATACTGAAAATATTACCTGGTATGTGGCGAAGAAACCAGAATAATAATTTTTTCACCATTTCACTTTAACCTATATTTCCCTACCAATTGAGGACCACTTGGACTAAAGCAATTTCACTTTAACCTATATTTCCCTACCAATTGAAGAGCGTTTTGACTAAAGCCATTTTCATTTTAACGTATATTTTCCTAACAATTGAGGACCACTTGGATTAAAGCAGAGTGACTAAAATGGGATCCGTAGCTAAAAGTAGCTTGATGACCAAGAAACGTCATGATAAATTCAACAGTTCATTGTAAGTTACAACAACTTACGAATGTTCATTCCCCTGCAACATCATAGTGTGACATTGTAGTGACGTCTTTTTTTGTGTGGCAAAGTGGATGGTAAAAAAATAATTGTTCACGCGATGCCTCATGTAACGGACCGCTATGTGTCACAGCGTGATTCCTATTAGATATCGCAACTCTGTCACTTTGTGACTGATCATTGTGACCCGTAATGACGTCCCGGCAACTTCGCCCTGATTATTTTACTGCTTGTCGGTAAAATAACTCATTGTGCCAATAACTTTGCTTCATAAGTCCTTTTTAAATACATTCTTGAGCCAACATTAGTGAATTCAAACTATGGTCTTGATATCAGTCCTTGTGTAAGTAAGTAGATATGATGCGTCTAGAAGCAGTGGGTATAAGTGGCAATAAAAAGAAAAATGAAGTAACTAATGCAAAACATGGATAAACTCCCTGTTTATATAGGAGTCATTATCTGGTAGCTGTACACCTGATAGATGCTTCTGTCCAGCGTTATTTAGAACGACTACGTTAAAAACTCTCGCTATATGTTGGATGAAAAAAAATGTTCCATTTTGCTGACTACGAAAGCAATCAAGGATTTTAGTACCATGCTTGAATGATACTGGTAAAATCCTTCTTGATACAAAGGATAGTGTACTTTAAATGCAGATGCACTTTGACATATTTAATGTAATGTACGTAAGTAAGCACCAATATATAAGAAAACCAAGCACTATCTTTTGCAACCAGAAAGATGACACCAACGTTTTAGTGCAGGATGCTAGCTAATACTTTAGTACTGCCGCAATAGAACACTTAATGGGTCAGCTATTCCACTTCCCAGCTGCGATCTATTCCACTTGACGGCTACAAGTAACTTGAAGAAGACATTGGTTAAACAGACCACTCACCGTTAAAGCTGGTATTGCGCTCCTAATGCTAAAGAAAATGGTTACACCAGAGCATTTTCCGAGGGCATCAATTATGGTGAAATCAGCATCAGCTTAGATTTCTTATATCATACTTGTGTGCAACTAGAGAGTTTGGAATATACATTGGTTCAAAGTGTACTGATTGCTTTTCGTGCAATGAATAAAGACGGAGAAAGCAGTATGAACTTAAATTTCTAATATCATACTTAAGTGCTACTAGACAGTTTGGAATGTACATTGGTTCAAAGTGTGCCCCCCTCCCCCATCTTTTTTATGTAATGAATTAAAGCTTTTATATGATTCGAAATTTGCATTCGTTTTTATTAAGCATACTTTTTGTCACTTCTAGTCATTTGCATCTCGCCGCATCATTTATGAATTCATATCTAACGTTATCTCAACTCATCATGTATTTTTATCAACATCATGCAATTCACGCCGATTCTCGTATGCCTCGGATTATCATCGATATCGTTTTTGACTCGGTCACGTGATGAGAAATTGATATCAAATTGGTGAACCTGATGAAATTTCTTAAACGTTCCTGGTCGAAAACGACAGGGAAAGAAGTTCGACCGGTTCGAGAATCGCTCTGATAGTTAGTTTCAACACGAAGAAAGAGTGCGAATGCTTAGCATTAGTGTCGTTATTGCAACTCAGCAAACTGTGGACGCGTTCACACTATTTTTAACTTCTCTATGATGTTTTTAGAACTTATATCAACAGATCCATCACTGTGAAACTATGCAACTTGTACATAAGAAATCATTTTAAAATATTAGCTTTTATTAGTTTTTTGTATATTCACTGCTTTTGCTAATGCTAAAAGCTGAATTATGGATGTTGAATTAAGAAACGTTTAAATTTATTGTTGCACAAAATATTCACAATTTTTCAACATCATTTCCATATTCAAGCCCTATTGCTATTTTTTTACGTATTTAGTACCAAAGAGGAAGTAGCAATTTTATGTTCAGTTCTTTTTCCTCAATTATTTTTTTTTCACTATCGTTTCTGATTTTCAAAAGTACTTCGTACGAGCTATTTTGATTCCATTATTTTATTAAAAATAGAATTTAAAAAAGTAATAAGAAAAAAACTATGTCAGTTTTGCACGGTGTGCGCTTCTTAATTTTACTTCGTTCGCAACAATAATTGTGGAAAGTAATAATTTCACTGCAGCTACCATCCCTCTTTATGTTGTTTAGCATATTAATTATTTTTCATAATTTTTATGCAGTGGACATTTAGCATGCAAATTACGAGTCTTTCCTTTCTTCTTTAATTCCAAACTCATTACAAAAATATAAGAATTTTATCTATTTGTCCGAAGCACACTGTTAATGGAAATTTCTAAATTGGTATTGCACATATTAATGTTTTTTGGATACATATAAGTGTGTGTACGCGTAACTAACGCCAATTAGATATTCCTTTGTGTGTTAAAATGGTCACATTTTTGATCCGTCACTTATGAAACTATGCAATTGTACATAAGGTGATTTTATGTGAACATTGAAGTAATGACAGCTGTAAGTATTTGTGAATGTTTAAATAATTGAGTACTTCATTTTTTAACTTTATTCATATTTTTCTAACATAGCAAGCGAAGTTGAGGCTAGATATTACTTACTTACACGAGTGATAAGAAAAATGTTTAAATTAACTGAATCTTACAAATTTAAATACGAGGGCAAATCAAAAGTTTCTGCGCCTATTTTTTAAGCCAAAATATGACTGGGAATGCAAAACGCATATGTACATTCCCTGTAGTGACAGTTCTTTTATCGTACCAGCCGTATCTGCTTTTTGCTCGGATAAACGGAGCATTTGATAGTAATTTCACACTGAAATGGATTATTTGGTGAAAGTTTAATCCGTTTATTTAAAAGAATGTTCCTACTACCTTATATGGCCATAATTATTTCAAGTACTATTTTTTCCAGTGGTTGAAGACCATTTTAATTTTTGCATGTAAATTTAGGAAGAAATCAAGTTTATCATTTTTGGTTGGTTAAAAGATTTTTTCGTGTTTTAAAGACATTTAAAAAATGTTTTTTAAAGGAATTGTATGCTATGGGGACCTGTAGAGTTCTTTTTCATTATCAAAACACGGGCTCCGGTGATCACCTACCTTACAATTGGGGTTGTTTTTTAAATGAATTTAAAGTCTCCGATTTGTGATATCTTTAACAGGTAGCAGTTGTTACTAAGCGACATTCTAGAGTTTTAATAGGCATAACTCACGCATAGGCACACAGTCAACAGAAGGAAAGTTGACTTCTATTCAACAATTACATAGCAACTTTCTTTCCCATTTTAAATACTGGTCCTGCTGATAGAACACATTTGTCTCTCACAAGTTTTAATAATGAAAATTAAAATCATACATGTTTTGAGCATTAAAACCAGAGATGTTTTGATCTTCTACTCTGTTAATAAATCTAGATAACAAACAGGGTTGCCCCAAACCTGAATTTTTGAAAGGCGGGAAGTTCTCAATTTGCAGAATAAAACTCTGAATTTTACCGAGTGGGACAAAAAAAAAATGCAGGCGTTCTAGGAAATAAATTCCTAAATCTAATGAAAAAATACATTGTCATCGAAAAACAGATAAATAATTGCAATACTGCATTACTTTCTCCAATTTCTGCGAGCCGACAGGCAACATTTGGCAAATAAGAATATTTTTGGGAGGTCACAGTGACCTCCCGTGCCCTCCCGTTGAAGCAACCCTTGTCACAGAGTAGACAAATACTCTTTAATTAGTGTTTAATTGTTCTGTTCATTTTATTTAAGCTTGAAATTTAGCTGAAAATTATCATATAATGAAGGACTAAAACGTAAATAGCTCAAAATGAGTGAATTAATATTATGTCATTGAATTTGAAAGCCCAGCAAGCATGGGCGTAGGAAATGGGCGATTGGGAAAGACAAGCATAGATGCAACAAGATAATTTTTTTAGTTGCCCTCCCCCCCTTTCCCAGTACGGACCTCGGATATTGCTGGAAATTATTATCCACCTCTCCCCTAAAAAAACATTTAATGCTATTTTTGGTCAGATGAGGGCGGAAAAAGCGGTTATGTGACTCTACCTTTTGAAAATGTTCGTAATTGGAGTCCTAAAATTGCAATTTTAAATTATCTTTGGAGACATTTGGAAAGAGCGTGGGAGACAAAATTATTTTCTTGAGAGCGGCCGTTGTTCGCCCCTGCCCCCTCTAACTGCGCCCATGAATTCAAGTTGTACACTTTATTCACAAAGTTATGAAGCAAGAAACGTTTCTCGTAATCTCTTAGAACCCAATGAAATGATTGCTAAGGGAGAAATTATGAATGCTATTGCTTGGCTTCTGAATGCGACTACTAATGGAAACATGGCAGGAAAAAGTGTGATGCATCAGCAGGAGTCTACTTCAGAAGGGATTAGTCACTGAAGTAAATCGGATAAGTGCTTTCGTTCTTCTGAGAATTTGTCGGGCACATTAAACAAACATGCAAAATGTTTGTTGATTCTCAGGTCAATATGCCATTAGATTGCCTATTTGTGTCAAGTTTTATGGTAATCGAACTACACATTTTCTATTAAATCTAGATTAAACAGTCTAAAACAACAAAAGTTTGAATACTGTATATTCATGTGCCATGCGAAATGTTTGTGTGTAATGATTTAGTAATTAGGTTACACACACACTCTATAAAATCCTTTCTAAACTATCTACATTAACAATACAAAACCGTCCGTTTACTAAAAAATCTCTAGGAAACAACTTATATAGAGGATTTTAGTAACGATTCGTCTTTTTCTAAAGAAACGTTGTAACTATACAGCTTCTGCTTAAGAAACGTTGTAACGATACTATTCTTTCTTATGTAGTGCAGCTAAACAAGGAGCTGTATCATTACTTGACACCTTTATGCAACCCCAGTTTCCTAGAGATTTTCTTATAAACGGACAGTTTTTTTTTTCTATTTTTACAGCATAGGGTAACGATAAAGCTCTTACCCTCAATGGATTATGCTTGTTCACGTTTATAGTTAAAATGGTGGTTTTGTTTCAAATGTTTTTTTTTCTTTATTTTAATTTCCCGCTTGGTTGTGTGTAATTTTATTGTAGTCGAACCACCCATGCACTATTAAATCTGATCTAAACATTCGAGAACAACATTAAAGTAATTTCCCCCTATGTATTATGTTTTTTCAATGTCATGCGCTTGTTTTTTAAGAATATTTTAAGAAACTTTCATAATTTCTTAAGAATTACTTATTGGCAAATTATGAAAAGCATGCATACATTAATTTGTACAAAGATCGAGTAATATTTGTGAGCAATATTCATACCCAATCAGAGTTCGTGCACACACAGAGAACGCACATAAAGTTTTCCTCTTAAGTTGTGTCTCCACTTTTCTAAGGTTGCTAAATATTCCCTTACTCCATTTCCAACTTTTCGTGGTTGGTATAGTGTATGAAAGTTATATAAATTGTGTACAGGGTAATTATTATGTTTTTCCAAAATATAGTTAAACAACATTTTTCAAGTATTATGATTATAAACGTTCATAACACACGTAAAAACTCCTATATCTTAATATGGCAAATATGTTCCACTGATTAATGTTTTGTGAGTTGTGTACGTGTATGTACAGTGTAAAAGTTGCATACAGACTGAATATGTGACGCACCTTACCGAAGGCAAGTCAAGTTGAAATCTTACCTATTCTCTCTGCGAATTCGCTGACTGCCTTACACGTTGTTGAGCAGATACCGACTGCGCATGTGTTAAAACTGGCTTGTTTTATTTTACGGTTCAGTGTGTATGTAGCTTAAGTCTTTCAATGTATGAACATTTTTGTAAATGGTTACGAACTGTATGACTGTGATGTGACAACAGAGAGTCCTTTGGAAGCTTGTTGAAAAGCTTTTGGAATGTACACACACTTTTCAATATCTCTTACTACCTATATTTCAAACTCAATGGCCTTTTTACTACGATCTTGCTTAGCAAAGTGGCAGTTGTTGTTGCGAATAATAGAATAATTTTCTTAAGAATATATATTAAAACTTAGATTACACATAGATAATTACTTACATATATAAATTAATATGTTCAGAAATGTATATATACTTGAAATGAATGCATAGCAGTATACATTCTAGAGTAGAAATACTTTGCATTAAGTAGACCGAGCCATTACACTTTTACTGAAGACCAATAAGAACTGGAACATTATTTTTGTCACTTCTTGGAACTGTGTCTGTTGTGATTGACATATATAGTTCACTTCTTATCGATTGCTGCAATGATCTTAAGGAATTTTGATCTAAGGCAATGTGTCTTGTAATGTTAGAATGCTCTTTGCTAAATAGAATCGTGTAGTTGAGGTACTAAGAATAACTTTGTTGCTGATTCTTGAAATGTTAAGACTAACCACGGTCATACATTTTTGAATAAAATTGGCGACGAGAACGCTTTAAGCTCTCGAACATGCTTTTACTGTCCACCTCTGGCAAGTTGAGCTCCGCTGCCTTAACGATTCAACGATTCCATTTTACGTATTTATTTGGCTGTGGCCAAATCCATTAGGCGAGCAATATTACTATTCAAGTAAGAAATAGCAAGCGGTACAAGATTTTTTCGCCAATAAAAGGGTTGCAATGGTAGCCCAACTCTATACGCCTAACAATTTTCCCTTCTTACGAATTGTTCTCGCTTGAAATAAATGAACTTGTTCAAGGCCATTGCTCAACTCGTCGGAGCGGGACAGTACACGATCTGAAACAGCACAAAATGCAAAACAAGTAGATAAGAGTTTATTTACGTCATTTGTGCTGTCATTGAGCATTAGAGTATCTTATATCGAAAAACTGATGTTTACGGAAGGCTGTGTCTTTGATATTGGCCGTGAAAATGTTTTGCCAATTTTATTTTGCTAGACGAGTCATTTTCAAAAAATAATACCATTACGAAATTCGATATTCAAAAAATCTATACCCTTTCTTCAACACATTTTAAGTATATTATTTCTGCATAAAATACACCGTCAGCTCAGTTATTCTATCCGAGGACTGCAGTTTCGTGCTTTTTAGCACTCATCAACTAGGAATAGGAAGTAATTGAGCTGGAGGCGAAAAACCTCATAAGGAGCCAAGAGAGCCAAACAAACTGGTAGCTAATGTAGAACTAGTACACCAGATGAGTGACCGCAGAAATGGTGCGGTTACTCTCAAAGATTGAAGGGATGGCAGGTATTTTGCGATACGTTACCGCCCTAAGCTGAAGACACATAAATAACATTTTGTATTTCTGCTTTAGCCCTGGCTTAGGGTGGTAACTTATTGCAAAATATTATGTCTAATTTAAAACTAGTTTTAGTCGATTGAATTCACCTAAACATGTACTTTTTACGCAGTAACTTAGTTTTGTTAATTTCTTATTTAAAAGGAATATGTCCAGTCTGTTAACACTCATATTTTTAATTTATTTTAAAAACCATTTATATGCAAAGCAGTTGATAATTGTTACTGTACAATAAAATTTAATTGAATAAAATTATCGAACTATTTATTAAAATATGGCTATTGTGTTATTAAACTAAGATCGGACAAATGTTCTGTACTTTGTATTATATCCTATAGGACTCTAAAAAAGTTGCTAAACTTATTTTAAATTGCTCTAAATAGAGTTTTTTTTTTTCGGATTTTTAACTATGCACGGAACAAAGAGTGAACAAAGGTTTCAGTTGTCAGATGTTTTTAGATTCATGATTCTGAAATTAACTCAGCAAAGAGCATTTAATGACACTGTGTCAACTTTATAAAATATGTTTGTTAATTCATTTCTTGTTTTCGCCGTTTAGGTGTGTTTTTATTTAAAGTCCATTAGAAATTACGAGTGTATTATAATATTTATTGATGGAAAAGGGGTTGAAAAATACAGTTTGTGCTGCTTAAAATAAAAATTAGAGCAGTGCATTTGATCATGAACATCTGATGTTTATGTTCATCTATGATGAATACTTATGGTTCACATGAAAAATATAATTGATTGATTAAAGTTAGTGTCCTTTAAAAAATGAATGCATTTTTCCAGTATGAAGCAACTGTATTGGTAACCCATGTATATTTACATTAATGTTTTAAATTTGACTAATTATGGGTTTCAAACAATATTAGAAATAAAACTATTAGAAATTACGAGTGTATTATGATATTTATTGATGGAAAGGTGTTGAAAAATACAGTTTGTGCTGCTTAAAATAAAAGTTAGAGCAGCGCATTTGATCATGATCATCTACGATGAATACTTATGTTTCACATGAAAAATATAATTGATTGATTAAAGTTAGTGTCCTTTGAAAAATGATTACATTTTTTCTATATGAAGCAATTGTGTTGGTAACTCATGTATCTTTACACTAATGTTTTAGTTTTGACTAATTATGTATTTCAAACACTGTAGTCATAAAATTAGATCTGGTTATAAAAGTATAAGAAGAAAAAATAATACACTTTGCTTTTTAGAGATGACTCAAGATAAAATAGAATGCAACAAAATTAAATGCTTCATTGATAATGTTTGCGCTAATAATTACAGCATTTTTTTTTCTTGAATACTATGCAAAAGTACAAATGCTGTTACTCCTTTACTATGTCTGATCATTAAAGTACAGCTGATTCAAACACTATTAATCTTGAGTTAAATTAAATATACTAACCCCACGTTATTATGACCAAACAAATTCTTCTTTTTTTATATTAGTAAATTAGTATATCATACTGACGGACTGTAGAGAGTTTGTTTTGCGCGATAACTGCCAAAATTCATATAAAGTTTTAAGAAGAAAAGTTTGGGTTACTACAAAAATTGTTAAACATGGATTAAAATAAATTCGCTGTTAAATAAATATGCTTCAAAGTATGTATGTTCTAAATTATGTATGTTATACGTTCATTACATATACTTTTGTGTAACTGTATGTAATCCGTAATGTTATTGCGTCATGATATTACAAGAGGACCATTTATAACATATTGTACAGTGGTGTAAAATATATAGTACATCACTGCAAAGGATTGTACAGGATATATCGCCTATTTAAAGAGTGTTATTCGAATGTGATATTAAGGAAATATATATTTATGTGTGTGTGTTTGAGACAAGATGGTTCAGAATATTTGCAGAAAGAGTAATCGTAGAACGTAATGTTCGTTTCTGATGTAGAAATTTATGTATGATTCCACAAATTGCATAATCGGAGCAGGATAAAGTGAATGGAGGTGCCTTATGTGAAATATGCATTGTAAGCACAAAAGCATGTTAGTTTGAAGGAATGGATCCAGCTTGAGAGAAAGTGACACGTAAACGCTTTTCTGTTTAATAAAATGATTGAACGCCAATGTGGGCAGTTGGAAAACCATTTAAATTATCCCGGTGAAACGTTTAATATGCTTTTTATAATGAAACTGGAAAGTCGCCCGTCATGGTATGACGGGTGAAAATTGCTTTTACATTTGAACGAAGCAATTGCCTGTTTGATGATATTTTGTTAGTTGAAATTTTAATCCTAACTCCAGTGGATTAACCCAAAACTCCAGTAGATAGTGTTCATAGTTGACCGCTCTTTCGTTTCTTCATTCTCCTGAAATGACAGTTTTACCAGTAAAACGGTTCAGTTACCAGAGCGAGATCAACCTTGTCACAATAAAACCTTTCCCTGCATGTCAAACAATACCAAGACACATTATCAAATTATCATGCCGTGGCGCGAGTTTCATTGTTGAAACACGCGGGTTACTCGATCATCGGCTATTATTTATATGATGATTGTATAGTTTGTATAGTACGGTTAGGATAACATTGTATTTATATTTTCCTGTACTCATAATTTTAATCTCATTTAATCTCCTTCTTTATTTCCATTTGCGCACTATCTAATAAAGCTATATTTACGCATTCAAGTAAAGCAAAGTAAACTTGTGTAAATGGTTTGGATATAAATATTGAAAATTTATATTACTGGAGAAGAAACATATACAAGGGTTCAGCTTTTTGAAATTAAATAACGGAATTAAAAAAGAAACCCTCCACCAGAATAAGATTTAGTAAGTGCAACTGTACCAACGTCAAGAAAAATCAAACCATTTGTCCATGGTATTGTGGAGAATATTTAGCGAGAAAAATCGAAACAACTAATTGTCGAATTGAAACATGGTTTCATTTTACAAGCAAAAAAAAAAAAAAAATAAAAAGAATACAACTAAATTTAGCCAAATAATGAGATGAGTTCAATGTTTTCCGTAGTTTGTTGCTGTGTCTGTTTTGCCTAAAATATTTATATCACCTCCCCCCCCCCCCCCTGATTTAATTATGACAACTAAATGTGTTTTTGTTAGGGAGAAGAGGCTTTTTTTAAATATTCATCAGTTAGCTTGACTTTTACACGCAATTGTCTGATCGGTATTTTTTTATCCTAAAGGAGCTCTAGTTAGTTTGCTTCAAGAATTACTGCATAACAGTATTCGTCTTCTACAAAATTTCTTGCAGTAAAAATAATCGCATCCATTTGAAAAAAAAAAAGGATCACATTATAAAGGTTAGAAATCATCATTCGGCAAGTATTTCACATTTAAAAACGTCATACTGTACTTGCGTTTTGAAATTAGGCTTAGTATTTCGAAATTATTATGTTATAAAGCATTTGGAACAATGTGCCAATGAATCGAAACAAATACTGTGCAACACTGTAAAATAATGTTTAGAGAAAAGTGAAACTTTAATCAAAAATTCGTGCAGAAGCTGGTAGATTGCACCTTAATAGGAATAATAAAATAAAGGGACATTCTTTTTCTCACCACCCTGCTCTATCTTACTGAAGGTATTCCAATGATCTCTCACTAATAACTGTTATAAATCATTGGATAAATTTTTATTTATTATTTTTTTGTAATTAATCTTATCGTTGAAGCGATGCAGCGAAAGATAATACAAAAATTATTTATCTGCAATTTTTAAAACAAGCTCCGGGGGAGGGGGGGGGGGTAATGTATTTCCCTATTCCCTACATATTTCTATCGCATTAGATTTTGAGTGGAATACATGTAACTAATCCAATATAACTTGTTTTAATAAACATTTTTATCGAATGAAGATTTCTATCATTCAAATTCTACGAGTACTCTTTGCATTCGTCGATAAACAGTTAAGGAGTTAAAGTCATATTCAGAATATTTGTTGTTGTCTTTTAGCTGCCAATATTGTTTGTATAAAAACTTGACGCTACAATGTGTCACCTGTGACACCACGTTCTTTTGTTAACGCAGTGTTAAAAGACGATATTAGAGCACAATTGTGAAGGCAAGTATTTTTAAGGAAAATAATTGCAGCTACATTACCTCAATAACTTCAGAAATCTAGTTGAGACCACAAAGTGTTAAATTTGACACACGAATGTTTGTTTGCTTTTCAAAAGTGGTAAAATAATATAGTTATTAGTGCACAGAAATGAATGCAATACATTTTTGCCAAGAAAGAAAAAAAGTGTAGTTATATTTGTTCAATAATGGAGTCGTTTCCAAAATTTTAGAAGTATTTTTTTCTGAAAGAGCATGCTTAAAAACATAGGATCTGACCATTCTTTAAATAATTTGACCAAGTTTAATGCTTTAAAAAATACTTTAATCAGTGCGCTTTCATTGTTTAACGCTTTTGCTGATGACATCATAAATGATGAAATGCCATTCAGAAGAGCAAAATGTTTAATTCGCATCTTTACTTACGTGTACTGGCAACGATAGAGTTGATAGCAAGCATAGAGGCAATTTTTAATTCGCTGCTTAATTATTATAACGTGGAAACGCAGAGAAAAATGCGACAAAGGACATCATTTGTGACGTCATAAAGACCACGCCTTGTTTGAAAAAATGGACATTTTAAAAAATTAATTAAAAAAAATAACTGTTGGGAAAATGAAAGTATTTTCAGGATCCAAGTTATTATTATTTATTTGCTCATTCTATCAATTTCTGTGACTAAAAGTAGTACTTTTGACTGAAGGAAACAACCCCATTGCATGAACATCATTTGATTGCATACTTTTTGAAAAATAGAAACGGAATTTTGCTTTAAATAAAAGCACATATGGTTAGCAGAGATTAGTGCACAAATGTGAGTGCACGGTTTATGTAAAAAGAGTCAAATTCAAATTGTTGTTATTTAAATCTAACTGAAATACATTATTTCTCATTTAGGCTCTCCTAAAAAAGCATTAATCTAGTTAAGATCACTGAAATCTTAAAAAGTCATTATTTTGGAAAGGTTGTTCAGCATTTAAAAGTGATTGATTTTAGTTATTACATGAATTATTTCACCATCATCTATTTATTTATTTCTTTAATTGTAGAAATGACTTTTTTTTCTAAAAGTTGGGTAAGTCTACAAGCTGTGACTGAATATGGCCAAAATGGAATGCCATTTGATGTTCGTCATTATGTAAAAATATAATGTCCTTTCTGAAACGGTTTTACAAACACGCCTTTGTATATTTATTGGACAACTTGCAATGAATGTGTACACGTAATTCAAGAAACATTCTTCCTAGAGTTAGTTATTGAGTGATTCTCTGAAATTGTCTTATCTCCACTAATTTTACCGATATGTGGCAACATTAACAAAAAGTGACTTTTGAAAGGACATTTAAAGTAGAATATTTAAAGGTGAAATAATGTTGTCAATAATACAAAATCACAAACTTGTTTTAGCATATTTATTAGGGAATGTGTGTTGATAGATAACGATTAGAAAATGTATGCGCAGTGCTTGTCAATTACGGTATAGGAGCATATCCTGTAGGGTATCGAAATATCTAAACTATTTGATATAAATCAATTAATATATTTGGAAAGCATCCGAGCTTAACATAATGTGTTTAACAACGCCCATGAACTCGAAAGATAAATACAATAAATAACTAGTATGTTGTGGCCATCACGAAACTTTCTTCTATATTTTTCTTTTTCTTTTTTTTTTTTTTTCTGATCCCTCCCCATGCTTGACGAGGAAATAATATTCCCAACAAAAACAAAATTACACATGCAAAAACTTGACCCAATGTCTGAATTATTGCAAAAGCAAAGCAAAGAGCGAAAATTGAAAGTTATTTTAAAAGCCTTGCTTGAATGAATTACAAATATTTTATTTGTTAACAAACATAAGATGGCAACAGTTAAAAATTTTAAATCATTGAGATAATATTTCCTATCATTTCCATACAATTAAAATCACGAGAAATACGCAGACGACAATCTATTACGATTTATCTTTCTTATTGTTGCATTAATAAAAATATTTTTATTCGCAAAAAAAAAAAAAAAAATCAACACCTCTTGGAGCGATCGGCGTCAAAATAGAACCAAAGCCTGTTTACATATGGATTCACATATATTCCAAATTTCAACCAGAACGTAGCATTACTTCTTGAGATAGGGCACTCAAAATGGAAAAAAAGAACGGGTGATTGCGCTACCCCCTTTTTAGCTGTTGACACAAAAATAAAATCAGTTCTTATACCCACTAAGGGCTACTTGCCGATAAATTTTTCTTTCATTCCGTTCATTATTTCTTGAGATACAGCAGTCACAATTGACGACAAAAAACGTTCTATAGCTCAACCCCCGTTTGAGTTATTGACACCAAAATTGAATCAGCACCTGTTCTTCTTAATACCAACATATGGACCAAATTTTGTTTGATTCCGCCAGTAACTTCCTGAGGAATAGCAAGCACGCGTAACTCGAAAAACGTCCCATTGCTCCACCCCCCTTGGAAGAATTCGCGCCAAAAACTAATGGGCACAAGTTCACATACGGGCACATATGTGTACTAAATTTCGTTCGATTTCATGCGGTAGTTTTTGTTGTAGAGCGGCCACAAAAAACTGGTCACACACAGACGTGACACACATACATACACACACACATACATACATACACACACACATACACACACACACACAGACAGACAGACATTTTCCAAAAATGGTCGAAATGGACTCAGCACACCTCAAAACGTTCGAATCCGTCAAAATTCGAAATTCGAAAATTTGCACGAATCCAATACTTTCTTCTATATATTAGATATAGAAGAAAGTAAAAAGCGCACAAATTATTCTTTCTTCCCTTACCCCGTATCTAAAGACATGTAATTTCAAAGGCGTTTGCTTAATAATTTTGACAGAGCATGGCCTCACTTGATTCACTTACTCTTTACGGGCCTAGACAATTTATGAATTTTCTGTGTTAAACCGATGCAACTAGTAGCCTAACATGACCTGCTCTTGAAATCCACGAAAGATGCGAAACTTCATATGTCGCCCATTTTGACCGCAAGAGGCGCTGAACCCAATCCTGTGTATCCACCAATCAACGGCAACGTTACAAATTTGTTTATTTTTGATTGGACAAGGATTGGACGTTTTGATTGTAAGAATGGAAAACAGGGATTGACTGTAGCGCCCTCTTTGTTGGCATGAATTTCAGTGATTGCAACGGCCTATAAGCGTAAGCGAAACAAGTGCGGCCAGGGACTGAGCATCCTCCTCTGATTCGGGTTTAGTTTAGGCTTCTTAGTCGTAGGTAGTGCAGTGCGAGAAAAATAAGGAGACCTGAACACATCAAGCATAAGGTTAAATATGAATAAAATGATCTATTTACTGTATTTTATCTGTTTTGGACTCACCCAGCCAAAATTTTTAAAAAAAGAATGCAAAAAATGCAAAGAAAAAAGTTTTCCCGAAGTGCTAAATTCCATATTCACTATCCGAGTGGAATCTCAGACACCACCGATTCAAAGAATTCTGATTGCTTGAAGATGGCTTCAATTGATGTCGTCCTCTGACTAGATTTCAACTTAGCTGGTAAACATCGCAGCAAGATAACTTCAAACCGAGGATAACAGCAACAACGACAAAAAGTCTGTTGCTCTAACTCTGAAGTTGTGCCCTGATCTTAATATTTTATTTTTAAACAGATTGTTCAATCAGGAGGACGGTATTTTTACACTTATTGCTTATGCTTTAAGCTAGCACTAGTTTGAACAATTGTTCCGTAATTTCGGTCTGAAATGTAATTAGTTTACAATGTTTTATAAAAAGTAAGAATTAGCTGCTTATATTGCACCTTAACAAATTTTAACCTGATAAAATGCTGCTTTTATAAAGTGGCATTCCAATAGAGTGAAATAAAGTGAAATAATTCAAACTAAAAATACCTGTTATTTAGAAGTCAGAAAAAGAAATTATGATACTTGTTTCAAGAAAAGTATTCAAAGGAAGTCTTGGGGGAAAATGTATATTTAAACGCTTGATTTAAATCTTTAGAATCTTTCCACTTTAATGACTATTGTAGAATTCTGTTATTTTCTGAGACAGCGCAGCTAACTAAAGAGCATTTAAAATTGTCTTATACATATTCTTCTGAATATCTTGATGTCATAGATTTAAAGAATGTTGATATGAGCTGTTAAAGAGTGAAATTTACTAAAGAGAGAAAAATAAATTCTTTTCTTTTTCAATACAGATTCTGTGTCTCTTCTTGTAACATATTGTTTGAACATGTAAAAAAAATTAAAATGCTCTAATATGAGCGTCTAGATTACTTTGCATTCAGTATTGTTTTGCGTATAAGTCTCGTGAAACGTTTGCAATTTTGTTTTTGAGCAATCTATCGCATTTTTGAATCGTTTTCTTTACCAAAAACAAAGAAAAGTTCAAATATAAACATTGATTCCATTCTTAGAAATTGCAGGATTCATTTTCTGCCTTAATAAAAAAAACATCTGAAAATGTTTAATTTTCAAAAACTCGGCAGATTTATCTATCTACCGAATTACTAGAACTGATTCTGAACATTAAAAGGACATAGCACATTTCTTCCTTTCACGTTAAAAGTCTTCTTTAAACATGCAGTTTGTATCTATGTATCAAAAATTTAAACATACCAATAAAATAACGAGCTTCAAGATCTTAATAGATTAAGAAGGAAGAAAAAATAAATCCTAAGCGTACTTCAAGCTTGACTTTTTTTTTTGTATGAATAAGATATGCAAGGAACATTTAATAATTTAAGAGACAAACAGGCCCATAGAAAAAACCATTTATTTCTATAAACTTTAGACTTTTCTTTCTTTTCAACATCATCTCCATCAATATTTATGCACGTTTCCCAATAGGTTACTAGCTTTTTTATACTGGCTGCAAAGAACTCTTTGTCTTAGCGTCGGAGCCAATTTCCCACAAATTTCTTGACATCCTCTTCATTCAGGAATTTATGCCCACGTAATACTTCCTCCTGTAGACCAAACAAATGGAACTCAGCGAGTGTTAAATCCTCATCTAAATCATATAAAGGGGATAAGGCAGTACCACCCAGCCCATGTTATCAGTGGTTTCACGAGTTAATTGGGTAACGTGAGGACGTGCGTTGTCTTGCTTGAGAATCACACTTCTCCTTTGAGTATACTGCCGTGTTCAGGTAAAGGGCAGTAACTGCACATTTTTCATTTTTCTTTTTGCATTTTTGTCATTTATTGTGCGCTTTCTTTATTGTACAAGCTCGCTTATATGGTTTCCACTGAAAAAAAAAGCGTGAAAAAACCGTCTAATTCCAACATTTTCCTATCGTTAGTATTGAATCCACCACACATTTCTTCAAATATCTCGATAACTCATTTCTGCAGATGCTGCCGTTTACCAGCACACGGCAGTATAAACTGTACCAACACTTACTTAAACTTTTTCTACAATCATTTCCAATGTGACACAGCGGTTTGCACGA
Source organism: Uloborus diversus (assembly GCF_026930045.1). NCBI lineage: Eukaryota > Metazoa > Arthropoda > Arachnida > Araneae > Uloboridae > Uloborus > Uloborus diversus. The sequence continues at coordinate 20,976,023 of NC_072736.1, read as the reverse complement.
ATAATGTCATTAATTCGAGTTGGAAGTAAGAAAGTTGAAACTTAAATGTTTCGGCCAGAACGATGGCCGAAACACAATGATCCTGATTTGACCAATTTTGATCTGTTGACCCAATTTTGAACTGTTGCACCCGATTGTAACAATTTATACAGTCCATGCAACTTTAGTCATTTACTTTACTCATTCTAGCCCTTTCAGACGTGGCGTCCGGTATACCGGACATGAACTTTAAACAGTTGCTAATCATTTATTAATTGAATAAATTACTCGATTTTTTTCGCAACTGACTCTTTACAGTCTGCTTATTATTATCTGTACAAGAATTTTTCATTTTGGGATTGACAACGTAAAGAAACAGGGGTTGGGAGAATGGGACTGGCTCTTTTTCCCAACCACGAATTCTCGTCGCAAAAGCGAGTTTTTTTTTCTGATTTTTTTAAAAAATATATAATTTTATATTAATCATTTAAAATACTTATATTATGTTTTATTATTGTTTAGAGTATATTTTGCAAAGAAGTTTGTTTGATGTTTCATCGTTTTATTATCTGAAATATGTATTTCAATAACATATGTCCGGATTATTGGACGTGTCATAACTCTTTTAATTTCTATGAGATATTTAGTCTATGAGATACTCTTTATCATAGTACACTGTTTACCAAATAAAAACACTTTAGGTTAAGTATTTCAAAATTCGTCCGAAAGGGCTAGATTGTATTATTAGCTGGTTTTCTCCTTTACAGCAATCAAAGAACGAATTGCAGAACTTTCTTCAACCCATGTGGAATTTTCAACGAAACCCGACATCATTTAGCATAATTTTAAGGCTATAAATAGAGCAATGTTAAATAATCAGCTGATTAGAATTCATCGAAGTGAGGCCAACTCACTGATCCCAAATGTATCAAACTTGTACAGTCTTTTCCCCACACCAGTTTGTCGCTTTAATTATTGAATGAACCTCGTATCAAAGTTAAAGGTTATTAAGTTACTTAAATAGTTTAAGGATTCAATCCGTCTTCTTACTCTCTCTTTCAGCATGCAGTTAAATACTTCATCAAAATAGTGACCTAAAACACATTTTTAAGTAAGTATTTCAATTTCTTCCAAAGATGGCAGCACTATACATTTCCTTTGAATGAGCATAGTAGTGCAATAGTAATCACAGGAAAGGCTTTTGACATTGACAGAAAATAAGTGCGATCGACACTGTCATAATTTTTTTTAAAATAAAAATTGCAATGAAACGAGACAAAACGAAATTAAACCTTAAATACATTCTTATACAGGTTGAGTATTATACATTTAAGAGAGTGTATTAACTTTGAGTGAAAAGTTAGTGATTGATTCAACGCAAAATTAGATTTTCAATTTAATTTGGATGTCTATTATTTTATATATATTTTATTTTATGGCAGTTAGCTAGTCATTAGCTAGTCACTTAATCATTTATAATTTCATATTTAATTGGCAAATGTACCAAATCACAATTAGTTGAGCTTACCCGCTTTATCCGAACAGCTTACCCGCTTTAGGCCCCCTGGTAGGGCAAAGCGTATTTTTCAAGTGTTTGTAATGTTTATTAATCAACAAATATTAGGTTTGAAAAAATGCAAAAAATCACTTTTTATTTTGAAGTTTAAGAACCCTGCTAGTAAATAAAACCGAAATTGTTGCTGCGATAAAAAATCCCAAAACTGCAACTTTCGAGAGTTTTCGTCCACCTACCCGCTTTGGGCCACCCTCCCCTATATTATACTTCACTCAGAAAAAGGAAATTTGAGGTTGGCTGAGAGTTAAAAATTCGAAGCTGAATTTCTTTTAATTTAAAAAATATGCAATTTTATCACAGGTGCATCAATACAATGTTCCAATCTGCTTACCGTTTAAAAGAACGATTGTTCATTTTTTAAGTGAACGAACGGATCCATTCATTTTAAAGATTCGTTCTTTTTGACCCTTTCGTTCATGAACGACGCATCCCTAGTTAATACGCAAAATATCCGTTTGAAAAAACAGTTTTTTATGTGAATGCATACAAAAAAAGTATGAGCAAAAATAAGCAAGATATTTTTATTTCATATGATTTTGTATTCGTAGGGAAAAATCACTGAAACAATTTCTGGAAAAACTAAAATAAATAAATAAATAAATATAAATTAAAACAAAAATAATACAAATAAAAAGAATATTACCCCCTGTATAGCATCACAAATCTTTGATTGTCTTTTTCTTTTCATAAAAATAACCACGATTAGAATTATGACTCTCAAATAATTTAGGATTTATCCCATGTTTTCGACTTTTTTCAGATGAATTTCAAGTATAATAAACGAAACTTCGTTTGACTTTAGTATTGGAATTTCCTTCACAGGTGGCAGCACGATATATTTGATCTGAATCCGGGGAATCCATATCCTTTATTAATGGAAAGAGTATCTGCAGAAAGAAATCTACCGTGGGAACGAAATAGTATCTGCACTCTGTAGTAAAGAGTTTTTGGGAAACGCGGTTTAGATTCCACACAAACAACAGGAAAATGTTGGAACTTAACACTTTTTTTGTGCTTTATTTTTACCGAAAACCAACCAAGGTGTTGTAGGATCAAGTACAACAGATGACTAAAGTGCAAAATAAATAAATAAATAAAGAAAGAAAGAAAGGAAAACTTGCAGATACTGCCTTTTATTTTCCCACGGCAGATACAGTTATTCGTGCTATTTTAACAAGTTCAAGCACACTAAAGATGTTTAAAAGAATGAAGAAACCTTATTTATAGGCTAAGGGTTGTCCATAGTTGACGTCACACTGTTTTTCAACATTTTGACCCCTGCTCCCACCTTTTCCCACAAGTGTCACACTCTATCCCCCCTCCCCCCACGATATTTTTTGTAAACATATTCTTATAAAAATGCGTGATGTCACACTTCTCGTTGCCCCCCTCCCTCCCTCCCCCTTATCACAAATTATCATAATTTGACGAACCACGGTTTGACAATCCTCTCTCAAAGCGTCACACCATTTGTGGACAGTATAGCGTGTAAACAGATATGAAATAATAAAATATCATATAAACAATAATCATTTCAAAGTTTAAACCATGACTGCGGAGTCAAAGTCGGAGTCAATCTCATTTTGGGATAAACGAGTCCAGAGTTGGATTTAGCTCCATACCTTCCCAAGACAGATTTGAAATCTGCTGTCCCCTTCCCGCTAAAAGAAGCAAAAACTCAAAAACACGCAAAAAAAGTGTTCCCGAAATTTTTATTGCCAAGCTTATGGAAATGATGACGTGTCGCATTCATGGGTACCCCGATGGGAGGTTATAGCCATCATTCAAAATATTCCTTTTTCGGCAAATTTTGCTGACGATTCGGAAAATTTGGAGATAATATTGCAACATATTCTTTTTTCTTTTTTTAATTGTTTTTTAAGCGTTTCTTCTCATTAGATGTTACGTACGTATGTGTGATATCCCAGTAAGCAAAATATCTTGCCTCAGCATTGCATAAAGGTTGACATGCAAGAAAAATCATCTTGCATTAATGCTGCTTCAATATTGTTATGTTACTCCATTTATGCTGTCAGCAGGCTGCCACAATATTGACTGATAAGGTGTATGCAGCATAATATCAGGAAAATATCAAGGTATGCTGCTTTTCTAATATTGCATACTTATTGATATGACAGGATAATATCAAGATGCTGTCATGACAGCATGAAATCAAGGTCTAGGCAAGATGATCTTGCTTTTGTAATCTTGCATACGTATTGATATGACAGGATATTATCAAGATGTTGTCATGACAGCATAAAATCAAGGTCTAGGCAAGATGATCTTTCTTTTGTAATATTGCATACGTATTGATATGACAAGAAAATGTCAGGATACATTGACATGACAGTATGAAATCTGCATATTTGCAAGGTGTTTTATCCATTTATTTATTTGTATTATTTTCACATTAAACTCGAGAATTAAATTTCATTCTTAAATTATTTCTGTTATTCTTCAAGATAGTTTTCTAGCCTAAGAATATTTTCTTAAAGCTGACATCTGATCGGAAATGTATATAAAGATATTAATAGTACTCGCAATTTAATTTAAAAAATGAAACTTTCTTCGTTTTGCGTAATACTTGACTTATTTTTTAAATTCATGCTTCTAATTGTACTATAAAGACGTAAAATGCTTAGTTAGGAATAATTGCGGAAGGTTTTATAGCACATTTAAGAGTAAAGATAGCAAAATAATAAATAAATAAATAAATAAATACAATAAAGTACATTTTCAAATGAGTGTCAGCATTGAAAATATCCCATGGACAAAACATATGAATTTATCTTAAAGAATAACTTAAATAACCATTGAAGAAAATTAATCTTACTCGTGAGATTGAAGTGATAATACGAAATTCTGGGCTTCATGTCCTTTGTTTCGAAGTCTAGGGACGAAAAAAGTTATTTTCGGCCATTTCTAGCCCAGTAAGCAAAATATCTTGCCTCAGTATTGCATAAAGGTTGACGTGCAAGAAAAATCATCTTGCATTAATGCTGCCTCCATGTTGTTATGTTACTCCATTTATGCTGTCAGCATGCTGCCACAATATTGACTGACAAGGTGTATGCAGCATAATATCAGGAAAATATCAAGGTATGCTGCTTTTGTAATGTTGCATACGTATTGATATGACAGGATAATATCAAGATGTTGTCACGACAGCATGAAAGCAAGGTCTAGGCAAGATGATCTTGCTTTTGTAATCTTGCATACGTATTGATATGACAGGATAATATCAAGATGTTGTCATGACAGCATGAAATCAAGGTCTAGGCAAGATGATCTTGCTTTTGTAACATTGCATACGTATTGATATGACAGGAAAATGTCAGGATACATTGTCATGACAGTATGAAATCAGCACGTTTGCAAGGTGTTTTATCTATTTATTTTATTTTATTTTTTGTATTATTTTCACTTTAAAGTCCAGAATTAAATTTCATTCTTTAATTATTTCTGTTATTCTTCAATTTAGTTTTCTAGCCTAAGAATATTTTCTTAAAGCTGACATCTGATCGGAAATTCACATAAATGTATTAATAGTACTCGCAATTTAATTTAACAAATGGAAGTTTCTTCGTTTTGCGTAATACTTGACTTATTCTTTAAATTCATGCTTCTAATTGTATTATAAAGACATAAAATGCCTAGTTAGGAATAATTGCGGAAGTTTTTATAACACATTTAGGAGTAAATAAAGCCAAATAATAAATAAGTAAATAAATACAATAAAGTACATTTCCAAATGGATGTCAGCATTGAAAATATACCATGGACAAAACTCATGAATTTATCTTAAAGAATAACATAAATAACCATTGAATAAAATTAATCTTACTCTTGAGATTGAAGTGATAATAAGAAATTCTGGGCTTCATGTCCTTTGTTTCAAAGTCTAGGGACGAAAAAAGTTATTTTCGGCCATTTTAACAATGATCACACATCGTCTGCTATATGATTTGTTTAGTACTATATTAATAAACAAATGCAGTTATCAGTCATTCATAAGTTATTCCTAAAACAATACGATTCCACACTAATAACTAAGCAACCAACTTAACGAAGCCTAAAGAAATGCAACGCCACGTGCAGCTCCTCTGAACCGACTGAATCAAATTAGAAAGATGTGCCACCAAGCAATGCGAGGGATGCTGGGTAGAAAGAACTGTGCGCATGCGCAAGTATCAACGAAGGTCCACCTGCTCTATTGTGTACTAATTACCTTGACGGCGACAGCATGAAATCAATATCATCTTGACGGCGTCAACATTTATGCAATGTTGTTATTTTAAGGTAATATCAATATTGATATTTTAAGATGAATGCAATGTTGCATACGTGTTGTTATTGTAATATTGCTTTTTAATCTTTATGCAAGCTTTATGCAGTATGAAACACGTCAATATTGACGCCGTCAATATAATATCAAGATCTGTCAAGGTTGATGCAAGAAATTTTGCTAGTAGGGTAGCATTGATCGCACATTGTCTGCGATATGACTTGTTTAGTACTATATTAATAAACAAATGCAAATATCAGTCATTCATAAGTTATTCCTAAAACAATACTATTCCACACTAATAACTAAGCAACCAACTTAACGAAGCCTAAAAAATGCAACGCCACGTGCAACTCCTCTGAACCGACTGAATCAATGCTAGCAATGCGAGGGACGCTGGGTAGAAAGAACTGTTCGCATGCGCAAGTATCAACGAAGGTCCACCTGTTCTAATGTGTACCAATTACCTTGACGGCGACAGCATGCAATCAATATCATCTTGACGTAGTCAACATGTATGCAATGTTGTTATTGTAAGGTAATATCAATATTGATATTTTAAGATGAATGCAATGTTGCATACGTGTTGTTATTGTAATATTGCTTTCTAATCTTTATGCAAGCTTTATGCAGTATGAAACACGTCAATATTGACGCCGTCAGTATGATATCAAGATCTATCAAGATTGATGCAAGAAATTTTGCTAGTAGGGATGCGGTGTTGGCTCGTGTTTTATCATTCGGCAAAATTAGAATTTTTAAATTTTAGTTCAATTTTCCTTTGTTTATATTATTTACTAGCAATACCCGCACAGCGATGCCCGAGCTAAAAGTTTAATGGAAATCCGTTGAATAAAAAAAATTGACGCCCCCCTCCACTTCTGATGTGAAATGATCATTTTTCTTTGTATAAAATGCGTACACACCTTTTCAAAAAAAAAAAAAATTACGATCAAGTTTCTTTTTAATTTAAAGCTTTTCGTCAAAACATTAAATTTGATTTACAGTTGCTTTAAAATTCTATTTAGCGGGTGAAGCGGTTTTTACTGCAGTTTAAAAAAAAAAATTCGCTAAATAAACACAAAAAGAATTCAAATAATATCTTTCAAATGTAAAAATAGTTCTATTAGCGGAAAACTCTATTGTTTATCGCCAAACTCGCTCAGCAACCACACTATCATAATCCATCCGTCTAACGAAAAAAAAAAATCCAGTGGAACATTCAAAAATCATCGTCAGAAAAAAAGAAACAAATGGCCAAAACAATGAATTATATTTACGGTTGCTTTAAAACAATAATCCTAGACTCAGCGCCTAACGCGCGCTAATCCAGTGCCTAACCCAGCTCAGCGCCTAACGCGCCAAGCGACCACGCTACCGGAAACTCATCCCTTTTGCGAGTGAAGCGGATGTTTTTCCTTTGGCAATAATAAATGTCTCACCAAACAAATAAAAAAGTATAAAATCACATTAACAGTAGCTTTCAAATCTTTATACATTAAGAGCTGCGTTGCCCGGCTTTACACGGGCTACCTTGAGGATAAAAATTGTGTCAAGCGACATATATTCCACAATCAGGCTTAAATAAAAGAAAAAAAAACACCATGCAAAGTTACCCTCCCAAACAATGACATCAGATACTAACATTTAAGAAATTAGAATGCGAAAGATGGATTTTAAGACCAATTTAAATAATATTTACAATATGTATATTTATTTACAATTATCAATTTGCTGATTATGTTTTTTTTTTCATGGCCCTATAGTTTCACTAAAAATAGTCTCTTTCATTCTTTGATGTCTTAAAACATATCCTTAAAATGTCAAAGGCAGATGAATTTCTGAAAAATGATGTAGACTTGAGTTAGACTATGGCCCCACTTAATTCTTATAGGCCGTGGCAATCGGTGAAACCCATGGCAACAAAGAGGGCGCTACAGGGCACCACTGTTTCCATTTTTTTGTCATTGATTGGAGGATCCCAGTGGCGTCTCTTACGGTCAAAATGGGCGACGTCCAATCAAAAATAAAAACTTTTAAACATTGAGCTGCAGCGCAACGTTAACATTGATTGATGGATGCATGAACTGCATCGGTTTAACACAGAAAACTCAAAAATGGTTTTTTCATTATTTGTCATTGTTTGCTCAAAAAGTCATTTTGATTTTAGAAAAGAAAAAAAAAAGATTACATTTCGAATTAATTCTGTTACTTTTTTTAAAAGTTACGTTTTTGTGCTCTTTTGATCAAAAATGTTTTGAAATCGAAACTCAAGTTTAGTTATTTAGTGTCTATACTAGTTACGTCGCCCGGCGTTGCAAGGGCTACCTTGAACATGAAAGAGATGTCAAGTTGATGTTTTTGTAATACTCTGACATCAGTTTCGAATGCGCTAATGACTAAATAAATGCGTGTAATGCAGGGTTTGTAAAACATCAGCTTTGTAAAGCTTTTTTTTTTTGACAAAAATCTCATCAACGTTAACATAGTTGTCAATCACACAAACAATGGGGATTTTCAGTTAACACAAAATATAAAATTAAATGCATTATCAACTATAACCTGTGTTCACGTTAAAATGAATTACATCTGATAGACTACATATATAAGCAAAATATTTATAACTTCTTACACGAAATGACGCATATTGTTTGAGATATAAATACCTCTGTGCTGAACAGTAAAGTAAGAAAAAACAACGTCAAAAAAATCACATATTGCAGATTAATGCTGAAACGTGTTTCGGCGTTGCAGGGAACGCCTTTTTCAATGCAAAACGTAATGAGCTTATTGATGAAAAGACATCCGATAAAAGTTTGTCGGATGTCTTTTCATCAATTTCCTATCTTCTGAATCTATCTTCTTGTTTTTCGACAAAAATCTCATAGCTTTTTTTATAGATGAAAATAAACAAGGGGGATCCCTTGTATCATGGAATAAAATGTGATGTCATTACTGCCAAGTGTTAATGAGAAACGGCATTTGGTGTTTAGGTAACGGAGGTGAGAATTTATTGTATGACATAATTCCTTATCCTACTAATGCAAACTAAAACGCAATATTGAAAAATTAAATACATGTTTAAACAATTGGTATTTGAGATACTTGTGAAAGGAATAATAAATAAATAAATATATACTTTTAATTAAAAAGTTATTAAGCAACATAAACAGTCACACAAGGTGTGTGACATTCCACGGAGAAGTGTGGGAGGCGGGGGGGGGGGGAGGAGAATAAGAGAGAAAATTTTGTTAGGGCTAGTTTTGAGAGCAGATAAGCGGTTCCACGGAGGTGAGAATTCACATGTTGTGAACCAAAATATAATAAAATAAATATTACTATTAAAAAAAATGTTGGTTGTTTATATATTTTTGATGAAATTAGAAAGTATTGTTAAGAAGTGTTCCTTGATTTTTTTTCTGTAAATGCGTGTGACAAAAAAAAAAAAAAAAAATACATTTTTTGAAGAAAAGACCCACGTATAGAAAAAAAATCATAATTCTATTTTTGACCCACATTTTTCATTCAATAAGTTTTTCTAGAAGCATACCTAACGATTTCTAAAACTTCCAAATAAATTTTTGCAATTAACCGAACCCTCGGATAACGGTAGCGATTATTGTCTGTTCAAGTCCAATCAAACAGAGCGAACCCAATTATTTCCCAACATATTTCAACAAGGTGTAGCTAATGAATAATTCATTTACATAATTGAACAATCTCATTAACCATTGTAACACATCAATTTTACTTTAAAAACATTTCCTCTACCAAATGAATTGTTTATTAATTGAATAAATTACTTTCGTAAGGCAACATTGATGATTAGTTTTTTTAACGTTAATATACTGAAACAATAGGAAAAATTCAGGAACAATGCTCTGTGATAAAATGAATCAATATCAGTAGTGTTTAGCGCCCCCGCGGAAGTTGGTTCGTCGGGCCCTATCTCCATTTTCCTGTATCGCTGCCAAAAGAGTCTATCTTGATCGATGCCTCGGTTTATCGATAACTATGCTGTTTCCTTTTGTGATATTTCTTCCATTTCTCGGAGCTTGAGTTTATCTCACTGCTTATTTCGGCACATACATTCATATTGCAGTTCCTAGGAATTGTCTTCATCATCCCTTTCTGACATAAATTTATTTCGAATTTCAAAATTCTAGCAATTTTCCGTTACAAAAGAGGCAGCGATGGGGGCGGAAAAGTGGGAGGTGGGAGGGCAAAAAAAGAAAAAAAAGGAGAAATGCAAAATTTTGTTAGGGCTGGTTTTGAGAGCAGATAAGTAGTAATTGATGTAAATTTAACAACTCAACTCATGTGTTTTTGAGCAATCACGATTGCTTATTGTTCTCATTTGACTGTTTTGAATTCTTGTCATTTTATTTTCCCACCACCTCCACCTGCCAGCACCACCGTCGCGTCGCCCGGCGTCACGATGCTGCTCCTCTTGCGAAAACCGTCTCCAGGTTGCGTCCATATCCTACACACACTCACGCATACACACACACGCCTACACACTCACGCCTGCGCACAGACACAAACACACACTCCTACACACACACATACACAGACTCATGCCTGCACACAGACACAAACATATATGCCTACATACACACACGCACGCCTACATACACACGCGCGTATACACACAGCACTGCATAGACAACACGCACACACATGCATACACATACACACACACACACACGCACCCAGACACATGCGCCTACACAAACACACACATGCGACTACAGAAACACAGACACATGCGACTACACAAACACACACACGTGCGACTGCACAAACACACACGCGCATTCATAAACTTACACGCTCGTGATTGCGAAAAACATAATTTGAATTCAAGATGAAAAATTTGAAATCAATATTTTAAGATTTTTACGAATTATGTACCCAATAATTTTCCGCAAAGAAACACTTAGACACGAATAAGACTTATTTACCCCAAAGTATTTTGAGGTGTCAAACACTTAGTAATAATCTCATTTAACAAGTGTGGTTTGTTTAAGTAAAACAATTGATTTACTGTTATTTAAACACTGAATAAGATAAAAGTTACTGTTTGTGCTAAACAATGTTTCTTAAACAGATATAGAAGTAAAACAAATAATTATGTTCAAAAAATTTTGGCAGTTCTGCTTTTTTTCATAACTTTTAGTTTTGGATTCTAATATGGAAATTAAAATAAATTAAATAACCATAACAAGTGTGTTTGTGTGTGTGTGTGTGATGGGGGGGGGGGTTGTAGTTCTGCCGTGCTAAGCACAAAAGTCGTATGTGCACTTTTTATGAAAACCGGATTATTGTCACCAAGTGGTTCTTTGTCAGATATTTTACCCCTATACAAAGTTTTATGGTCATATGTCGGTGGGAAATACTTTTTTGAAAAATCTGAAAAAGTTTCATCTGAATCAAATACATGAAGACACACAACTTTATAAACGGGAGTTTCTCATTTTTAACTCAGTTGCAGATACCACTTTTTTGCTTAGCACCGGCAGAGTTGCCCCCCCCCCCCGAATTTCCGCCACTGCGTCGCAACATTTCCGGGATTGTTCCGCGGAACGACAGGGCTCCCCTTAGATAACTCAAGTGTTCCCGAAAGCTTGCATTCTTGCATTTCATAACGCTCAAATTAGTTTCTTAAGATCAATAGATTTGCGAGCAGCTTTTAATCAAAATTTTGAAAATGAACAGCAGAGCAAATATTGAAATGAATTACGGATTAAAATTTCATTTATTGTTATTGTGCGACGTTCGACTGCGTAAAATGCAAGAATTTAAAACTTTAATTAAAATTACATCATAATTCATCCTTGCAACTAACGTGATCGAAATTTTGGAGAAGTTTAAAGGAGGAATATTCTCAATTGTCTTGAAAGGCAGTCACTTTTATCTCTTGCTCAACTACATTTATAGGCGCAAAACGGGTTGTATTCAATTTATGTGTCGATTAAAAATAAATAAATAGGGAAGGGGAGGCACAGTGGAAAAAAATCATAACTTTCAAGAAATTTGAAAACTTTGATTATATATGTACATAAAAAAATAATATTAAGGTAAATGTGTAATGCACAAAAGTATACAAACTTTTAAGACACAAAAAAAAAAAAAATATCTTTACTAATATTAAAGCTGAAAGTCTCTCTGTCTGGATGTCCGGAGGATGTTTGGAGGTCTGTAGGATCTCTGTGACGCGCATAGCGCCTAGACCGTTCGGCCGATTTTCATGAAATTTGGCACAAAGTTAGTTTGTAGCATGGGAGTGTGCACCTCGAAGCGATTTTTCGAAAATTCGATGTGGTTCTTTTTCTATTTCAATTTTAAGAACAAAATTATCATAAGATGGACGAGTAAATTACGAAATTATCATAACATGGAACCGTTACATGAGCACAAGCCAATTGGCGAGATACGAAATTATCATAACGTGGAACCGTAACATGGATACAAGCCAATTGGCGAGAAAATCCACCATACATTATTTGTAAATGTACAAGCGAACCAAAAGACTTTTTAATTTTTCTATTACGGGCAAAGCCATGCGGGTACCACTAGTTAATATATAAAGTTTTTACATAACATAAAGATAACATAAAAAAAAGGAAACGTAAAATGTTGTCTCACTGTACCCTACGTATGGTTCACAGTTTGATAGCATACAGGGCAGAGTGAGACAGCATATCGGGGCGAGTAAAACATAATATATATTCATTGTTTAAAATTAAAATAATATTGCAACGAAAAAAAAAGTAACATCGTACATCTTAATAAAAAAAAATTAATTTTCAGATCACAAAAAAGATTGATTTCGCTTTGTATAATTTCTTTTCGTACGATCTGTTATCAACAAGTTAATACTTTTATTCGGAACGGATACAACATCAGGTACAAATAGTCAAATAAAACAGTCAAAATCGTTTTACTTTTGCGCAAAAAACTAATGTACAAATTTCCATCGTTATCAGCTAACCACTAAAACATTTCCAACATAAAAAAAGAAAAAAAAAATCTGTTAGATAGCAAATTCTATCTGAACTTCAAGTGTCTCACGACCTAACTCTTCAAACCCAGAAGGTAGATTTTCGCACATGTCAATATGGTCTGATAAAATATAAGATGAACTATATAATTTTTTCTACCTCATCATTTGCGTCAAATAAACCTATACATTTTTTCAATATTTCTGTTTTTTTTTTTTTCATTTCTCTAGTTCTTGTGTATTCTTCTTTCAAAATTTATTTTCCGGGAGTATCACTTGCGATGATACTTTCACAGTTTTTATGGTCTTTCTTTATTACTCAACCTTTTCTCCCTTCAGTTTTCGGACATCCGCTAAAACGGTAAGAACCTAAGAAAACATTCACTTCTACACTAGAGCAAGAGGGCTCTTTTGTATCAATTTTCTTTACAATTTACAGATTATTACGATCTACTTTTAAAAAATATCACTTAAAATCAGAACGTAAGTCGCAAATGAATTTCTCATGGAATCGTCAGAAAATGTCCCTATTTACGCCTTACGGGGTTTAATTCGCATTTTTGATGAGGTAAAATACCTGTAAAGTATATAAACAGCAATTTGTAAACTCTTAAAACATAAAACAAACTAAAAAAACATCCCTTTCGAAACAGAATTCAATATGGGGCGCAGTGAGACTGTTTCACTCGGCCCCAACTACGACTGTCTCACTGAACTCCACTCCGTCTTTTTCTTCTAAATAAATATTTGAATTAGCCTATCTAAAATTTTTATTATAATTAGGTAGAACAATGAAAATGATCAAATGGCTAATTTTCATTTATAGAAGAAAGTATTAATAATCGGTGGAAGTCAGAGTCAGAAAAAAAAAATATAATTTGAATTTTTACATCTGGAATTCAAATTATGTTTTTCGCAATCACGTGTGTGTATGTATGTAGGCGTGTGTGTGTGTGTGTGTATGTATGTAGTGGTGTGTGTGTGTATGTATGTAGGGATGTGTGTGTGTGTTTGTGTCTTTGTTGGTGGCGTTTGTGTTTTTTGGTTGTATGCAGGTTTTTTGGTGTGTATGTATGTGTGTATGTATATGTGTGTGTAGGTATGTGTGTGTAGTAGTGTGTATGTATATGTGTGTGTAGGTATGTGTGTGTAGTAGTATGTGTGTTTATGTGTAAGAGTGTGTGTGTGAGTGAGTGGGTAGGTGTGTGTATGTATGCGTGTGTGTGTAGGATATGGACGCAACCTGGAGACTGTTTTCGCAAGAGGAACAGCATCGTGAGGCCGGTCGACGGTGCTGCTGCAGAGGGAGGCGGGGGAAAATAAAATCATAGGTATTCAAAACAGTCAAATGAAAACAATAAGCAATGTGATTGCTCAAAAAAAACAAAAAACATTACTTGCCCGTAATCAGAAAAATAACGATCACTTCGTCACTAAAAAGACGAATGGGAGCATCTCACTTTTAAGCATTTTTCAGAAAAGCGATTTAAAGATTTCCAGTTTAGTGTATCGCTTTAGAACCGCCGCCATTGTGAGGGACTGTAACTATTTACTGTTAATTGTAAAGATACACCCATTGGTCATACTATAAAATCGGCTTTGGATATTTCTGTGGTGGTCGTAAATCAGTTTTCGATTTTTTTGAGATGCGCCCACTCGTATTTTTAGCGACGACTTAATTACAAACAAAAGCAACATCTTCATATCCCAGAATTCACTCGGCCAATAGTTTCAGATTCCGGTGTACATAGCATCATTTCCCGATTATAATTAAGAAATCCAAAAAGATAAAAAGCTTTGTCTGACTGTGCCACACTCTCCCCTAAATAAATACCACAACACATTTAAATCTAAACCTGGTACAAGAGATCAATTTTAATCCATTAAGGCCATAAGTATACGTGCGATGATAAAAATAAGTACCACTCATCAAATAAGTAATTAAACTTTATAAAATTTTATTTCAATTTGTTTTTAGTTGTGTTAGGAAAGAATAAAAATAAATTTTGAAGATTGTATCAAAAGTATACTATTGAAAAAAAAAAAAAAAAAAAAAAACAATGGATTCATGAAAAAAATGGTTATTGAAATGGTTCCATATGTTACGTCACGCATAAGATGTCTATATTTCATTTAATTTTATTATTTTTCCATTTTTAGTGTTTTGCGTTTGGCAACGAGGGTTGCTGTTTTTTGTAGTTCTAAAAATATGGTCGAGCTCGCTTGGTGTGCTAAGTTTTAATGGCGAAAATAAATGTCTCGTTGAAAGTAGTCTAATATTATTGATTATTTTGACTGATCAATCATTACAACGAATGTATTATTTATTAGGGTGATGGTATCAGCAGTTTAGAAAGCTTTTTCACGCAACACTACTTATCAAAGAAATTAACAAACGCTTTGTTATAGGTACGCATGATTTAATTTGCATGGGAGCTCCGGCACCTATTTTCAATTTCATGTGAATTTTCACATACTGGGCAGAATTCAGTCTAAACAATGTGTTGCCGTTGAAGTAGGAACTCCATTATTTCATGGACTAACTAGGTATTTCATGAAATAACGACACAAGTCAGAAAAAGTATATAAAAGTATTGAGTTTTACGACTTAGCTAGGTATTCTGTAGAATAAAAGTTACTTCACCGTTAAAGTATTCAGCACTATTTTGGAAACAGAGTTAGCTACCTTTGGTCAGTTTTGAACTGCTTATTGCTGCTTTGCAATGACTGTGTGTGTGTGTATTTGTAACTCGTTTTAAAGATAATTAATTTCATCATCTGCTTTTCCTTCGCCCACAATAGGGATAAAATACATTTTACAAGATATTTCAGCGGTTTATGTCAATTAAATAAAACAACTTTATAAAATAACTTTAAATTGCTTATTTTTCGCTTTAACCCGTAATAGGGGAAGTGAAAAAGTAGGACATAACAGGGGAAGTGAGGTCTCAAAGACCACTCTACTTTCAGATTTTTTAAAAATCGTGTAATTAAGATACATACCTGCAATTTCTTTTAAGTGTTCTTTGTACTATTATTAGCACAGGAAAAAAATATTTTTGAATTCTGGATTAAAACAAATTTTTCCGTGGAAATTTTAATAGAGCGTTAAGATTTTTCAAGAAAATTCATATTCTTAAGCAAACAATTTACTACTCGTAGTAAAATTAATCTATTATTTATTAATGATTTTTTTAAAGTGTTTAATATATACAGTACGTTTTAATACCAGAAAATTGACTATACCACGTTATAAGAGAAAGTTGACAGTCCCTTAACTATAAGTATTTCGCGTCGTAATTCCAGGAATAATTCTGCCCTTATTGGCCCTAAAACATCATTGCCTATTTTTTGTGAACATATCAAACAACTCTCAACTTCAACTAGAATAGTTTGCATTTCTTCTGCATAACGCGGGTAAGATAAAGGAACCTCTATTTAAACGGTTCGCCATGTCTACTAGTGCCAAAAATTGTAACACTGAAGGTGAGGTGCGGTCTCACAGACCGTTTTTCTAAAGAATGCAATGAAATTTAAACCAGATGCACTCGCCAAAAGATGCTGATAAGCAAAAGGGATGTTCAAGGTCACAAAACAAAAACCTATTGGGAAAAATCATTCAATCGGACTGAAAATAAAATACGGGTGATCGGATGAACTTCTGAGTGGTCTGTGAGATCGCACCTCCCCTGTTACGGGTTAAAGATCTATCCTAAGTAATTTCATAGGATTACAAGATAAAGTATGACATTTTTCATTTATTATATACCTTAAATGACTTTTCTATTTATTTTTCACTAGCGGTACCCGCAAGGCTTTGCCCGTAGTAGAAAATTAAAAGTTCATTTGTTTAGCCTGTATATTAACAAATAATGGATGATGAATTTTTTGCCAATTTGCTTTGTGAATTTGCTCGCCCATGTTACGGTAATTTGTTCGTCCATGTTATGATAATTCTCCCAGTACAAAAGAATCAAAGCCACCAATGGTGGTAAAAATGCTTGGTAAAATGTTCTTACAATTGGAATAGAAAAAGAGCAAAATCGAATTTTCGAAAAATCATTTCAAGGTGCACACCCACATGCTACGAACTAATTCTATGCTACATTTGAAGAAAATCGGCCGAACGGTCTAGGCGGTTGCGCGTCAAAGACATCACGACAGATATCCATACATTCAGCTTTATTCTTAGTAAAGAACATTAATGACAGTTTTATAGCATTGAAACACATCTCATGCCTCCGGGGAGTTCGAATCACCAACTTTCAGGTAACAGCCGAACGCTCTAGCCAATTGCACCACGTAGGCTTCCAAGAAGCTGAATTGCTTCGCTTGTTTATAAAAATAATATTAACGACGGTTTCAAAGCATAAAAACACGTTCACGACCCCGGGAGTGTGGACTCGAACCACCAACTATTTCGTTGTCAGCCGAACGCGCAGGCCAAGTGCACCACGGAGGCTTGCCGAAGGAGAATTGCTTAACTGGTTTATAAAAATAATGTAAATGGCAGTTTAAAAGCATAAAAACACATTTCTTGCATCCTTTCAATTACACCGAAAAACAAATTTTAACGAATTTTCTGTTCCTCAATGTACTTTGGGTGTTTCTTATAGATTTCAAGATGCTGGAAAAGAATATATTAGCAAAAAATTTCTATCACCACCCTCCAGTTTTAAAAGATTACTATATTTTTCTTTTTGATGCATTTGATCCATAGACACATATTTTTTTGCTCATTACAGAGATAGAACATGTAACAAGAGTAGAAACTGAATTCAATTTGATAAGTTTTAAGTTTGCAACCTTGAGCAGATGGCTCTAGGCACTCGGTATCATTTCGGTTTTACGCAAGATTACAGTAGTTGAAGTTGTCTTTAGGCTCGTGGAAATGCTCTGCCATCGGTTCTCACAGCCTATTCTTGCATGATGAAGGAATCCTACGAAAATATGAAGATGTTGATTCCTGAAATTGACTATTCACATTATAACTGGAGCATATAAGCAGTTTTTTTAAAGTAATTACCCTTCTCAATGGTCTACAACTTGATTATACAATATACTGCTATTTTCTGTGAGTGGAGCAGCAGGGCAATACATGAACATTATATCAAAAAAGAAATGGCCAGAGTGCAAACAATAGATTGCAGGTGGAAAAAAACATGCAAAACGTTCCTCGAATCGATTTAAAAAAAATAGTCCCCCACCTTTACACATAAAGTTGGGATTGATGAAGAATTCCGTTAAATCAATGGATAGAAAAGGTGTGAATTTCAATACTTATAGGAACAGTTCCCATCACTCATTTATGCAAAAATTAAGGACGGTATTTTCATTTAACCACATATAAGAAAGTTTATGAAGGGCCAACATTTTGAAGCTAGTTAAAAAGATTTTAGAGGAATAATGTGGATTGATTTTAAAAATGTTGTTACACAGTTCTTAAGAAATAATAAGTCTTAATTATGAAAAATTAATTTAAGACACGTTAACCCATATTGTACTGTCGTCCTGTATATAGGACAGATCATATTTATTGCATTTTAGCAAGGGTTATCATATTTTTAGTTTCTAATTTGGTATTTTTATAAACCCTACATTTGATAAGTACTGTAGACAAAATTTTAGAGTTCAATTATGAATATTTTTATTTTTATTTTATTTTTGAATTTGACGATTTTTTGCAGTTTTATAATGCATAATTTAATAATTAATTAAAATAATTGTGTAGAAAATATGCCAAAATCCTCTTTCAATTTTATCATTACTAATCATATGCATTAGTACTGAGTAAAATTTGCAAAGATAAAACTGCATTTAAATAGGTTTTATGAAGGTTTTATTAGCTGTCCTGTAAATAGGACGATGGTAAAATCCCCTGCTATGCGCGCTCCATACAAAAGTAGCTGAGCTGTTGGAAAATGGAATGGAAACTTGATTGCTCTCTTTCAAAACTGAATACTATGAAGTTTTCTCACAACAAGAGTTGAAAAAGCAGGATTTTGGGGGTCGTAGGAAGTTTTTTGTTGACTAACTTATCATCCGCACTTAATACATTGTGATGCTACCTTCTGGATTGAGTAAAAATATTTGTTGTTCAGAGTATGAACGCTGATCTCAGAAGTAAATAAATTAAATAAAACGTACATGTGGCATATTGAATAAGAAATTATTAACAACTGAACTAGCTATAGAATATGTAATGCCACAGGAGTATGAACCTATGAGAGTGACCTTGACTTGAAAATATTGCCTTTTGATCCAGATATAATCACTGATGATGATTCTAGCATTCTGTATAGTTACGCTGATTTTGACGAAAAACTTCTAGACTCCTTTAGTAATAAACATTTCAAAAGGAATCCACACTAATGAAGAAATGAATATATCAAAATAAAAACAGCCTCAGTGTGTACCCGAAGTTTGCATAACTTTATGAATCACTTTCAAATGAAAATCGTCAGAAGATATTGTTGGACATACACTGAAGAAAACACTCGTGAAACTTTTTGAGAGTGTGGTCGAAAATATGATGAAAGCAGTAAAGGAAAGTAATAAGTAATCGTGGCCTAAGAATAAAAACGATTTTTGTTTGCAAACATCAAAATTGAAACATTTTTTTGGGCATATTGTTATGTAGTGGATATTATATAATACCCACTGAAATGGGGAAGATGCTCCCGATAAAGAAACAACTTTTGTACGTCTAACTAGGTCATGAAAACAGTTCTTTCATATCAAGCTGTTTTTACAATTTGATGATAACTCTACTACTGATTTAGCTAGCTACTGTAAAGTTTGCCTAATTTATAATTTTTTGAATGAAGCTTTTCAAAAAATTGGTGTGTTTCCTGAGCACTCAACCATTGTTGAAATAATTGCCCTTTATTTTGAAAAAATTACACAAATGGGAAGCTCATGAAGTTTGGTAGTAAGCTCTCGATTGTCAACTCTTTTGGTGGTTACGACTTTCCATTTTATACTATATCAAGGAGCACAAAAAAAAAAAGATGTCCGTTTCCGAAAATTGTTTCTACTGTCATAAGAGCTAAAAAGATGAAAAATGGAAAGAATTACACTTAGGTAACACAATAAATAAAACATTTGTTGATAATTTGCTGTCCATTATTAAAACTTCAGAAGGGCACAAAACATACATTTTTTTTTGTCTTATAATATTTTTGTTCATCTCAGAAACAAACAACTATTTGAAACGGGAACAGTAAGGGAAATTGGAATGAGAAAATGTCCTTTTGAACCATCCAAAATCTTAAAATTTTGAAAATTAGGGGATTAAAACATCCGCTAGGAAATTGAGCACAAGATCACAGCTGTTTGTTGAAATGATGGCAAAGAAGTATCACTCATCAACAATTTTGAAGATACAAAGTTTTCAAAAAAAAAAAAAAAAAAAAACACAGAATAATGGAAAATTGAAACTAAAAAAAAAAATATTTTGTACTAGTGTAAAAAATGGTGTGGACTTAAATCATATAGAAATATTATGCATCCACATGTAATACAAAATGGTAACGACCGACCATAATTTCGAAATGCCTTTGTAGCAGTACTGGATGCTGCTTGGAAAATATCGAAGCTGTTTGCTTCAGAAGAAGCCTTAATGTTTATTGAAACCTGTAGAAAAGGTACTATTGTTTACATGGGTTTGTGTGTACTTCTAAACATTGCTGAAAAGCAACTGTCTGTTCATCAAAACAAGACTTGAAATATACCGGAGAACCTTTTGAAGCTGCAGACTGAAAACGTTTTAGTAAAAACTTCGAACTGAAAAAAACACAATAAGTAGAAGCATTGTATTAAGAAAAACAATGCCAGTTCATGAAAAATATTGTTTAAGACTTAGCGTAGAGTGTTTTCTTCCATTTCACACGCACCAGAATGCTTGATTGAAAAACCAAGTATACAGTAGTGGATTGTACCATCGTCCTATATATAGGACAGCTTGTAAAATGGAAACAAATACATATTTGGTAATGTTTAAAATTTTATGTGTATTCCTGAGGTCTCCCTAGTCTGTAATAGTAATTTTTATGAAAAATATTAAGTTTTTCATAATGTGGTAAAATATGGGTTAAAACGTTGCAAAGACTTAGGATGTTCAATGTCACTGAAATTTTTTTTTCCCCGGAAAGAACGGGAGCTGTGAGCGACAAGGGTGAGAAGAGCTTCCACCAGGATATTTTTGCAATTTAAGCAGGATATCACAGACGGTTTACTCCTAGTATGCTCGGGATTACTGTTGGAATGTTATTAGATTATTTTATCTTATTTAAGTTTGTTAGTGCCAATAATAAAGCATCCGCAGTTAAGGCATTTACAACTATATAAAGTATCAAATTTAGGAATTTTTTTTACAAGCAGGCTTATTTTTTTCATCAAAATCTCTTCAAATCTATTGCAACTTTTTAAACAATAATTATTTTTTGTGTTTTATACTAGTTTTAAACTTTGTAATTGTTTATAAAATGGTAAATGACAAAAATATTGTACATGCATTCAATAAATGTCGTTAAATTAAGGTTTTAAAGATTTTGGATTTTTCAAAATTCTGTGGGTGATGAAATATTTTTACTGCCATATTCTTTTTCAGCAGCCGCTAAAGTATAAAAAGTCACCACTTAAAACTTAATGAGGAACAGTGTTAACAGCCTAATGCGCTAGTCAAATGCGCAACGGAAGCTTGTAGAAGGAAAATTGCTTAGATGGTTTATAAAAACAATATTAATGACAGTTTAAAAGCATAAAAATACACTTCACGCCTCCGGATTGGTTTTAACCACCAACCATTCAACTAACAGCCGAATGCGCTAGTCAAACTGCACCACGGAGGTTTGCAAAAGGAAAATTGCTTAACTGGTTTATTAAAATAATATTAATGACAGTTTACAAGCATAAAAGCACATCTCAAGCCCTCAGGTGGGCTCGAATCATCAACCTTTCAAATAACAGCCGAACGAGCTAGCCAATTACGCCACTGCGGCATGCAAAAGCAGAATCGCTTAACTATTTTATAAAAATAATATTAATGACAGTTTTAAAACATGCAAACAAATTTTACACCTCTGCGTGGGCTCGAACCACCTTCCTTTCGTTTAACAGCCGAACGCGCTAGTCAGTTACATCACCGAAGTCATCATGCAGCCACAGAATTGCTTAGCCGTTCTATAAAAATAATACTAATAACATTTTATAGCGTAAAAACAAATTTCACGCCAACCGATTAACAACCAAACGCGTTAGCCAATTCCGCCACGGTTGCTTGCAGTACCTGAACTGCTTAACTATTTTATGAAAAATAATATTAAAGTTATTACATACTAGCCGCCTGCGGCGACCAGCTGGTCCGCCTTTTTACGCCAGTGTTGCCGCCTTCGGCGGCTGCTTAGACAATTTAGCGACGGTATTAATCAATGTTTTTCTTTATATATCAATATGATCATTCACATTTTTACGTCAATGTTGACTTCTTCGGTTGCTGCTTAAATAAATTTTGTGTTGAATAAAGTATTTTCTAGATCTGTCTCCAGTTATATGTCCTTTGGAATATTTTTAAAGGGGGGGGGGTGAGGCACAAAGAGCTCTTCATGAAAATTTTGTCGGAAAATAACAAAAAGCACTTCAACTTTTATGTGAAAGCATTGTTTTTTCAAAGTCATGGTATGTGTTTTTGTGGGGGAGACGGCTATTGATCCCCCGTTGAAGTTCCTCTATTTTTTACCGTCTATCTACTGTATCCACCTCTATATTTGTCCACCCTTCTTTCTCTCTATCTATCTATACGATCCATGCATATCTATCTCTGATAGTAATTAACAATCCTTTTCTATGTAAAAAAAAACATTTTTTGCCCACTTAATATCATCTCTCTATCTACCAAACCTAACCACCAATCCCTACAAAAATCATGAAAAAAACCGCGGGCTTTAATTATTTACTTAAAACTGCGCGCAAAAAAAAAGTCTCTGTGTTCTCCGTAGTGTGCAAAAAGCAGCGCTTGCAAAAGATTTAAAAAAAAAAAAAAATTTTTTTTGAATTAAAATGCGCACAAATATTTGACCAAAAATAAATATAGCAAAACGTCCAGAAAAAAAAAAAAGTTGGAAAAATAAAGGTATGAAATCTCTGAAAGTTAAAGGGAAAAAAAAGTGAAGAGAAAGCAAACGATTTCAGTTAGGTCACGTGATGAGGAAGTGCGGAACTCAGCCGGCAATGCTTACATGTCGCGTGGCGATCTACATTAAAAAAATTGTAAAAAAAAAAAAAAAAACTTTTGCGTATTTTTAAAAACTTTTTTCTTTTGAAGGAGGCGGAATGTTTTTACTATTACCAACTAAAATTTTGGAATCGAGAGCTCAATACTTTTTACAGGATGGGTTTCGAAAAAAACTAAACCCAAAACAAAATGCAAAATAAAGGTTTTTTAAAAAATTTATAAAAAATACAAAAATTTCAATATCTGCAAAATTTTTTTCAATCATCATATTTAAAACTAAATTTCCTACTTTATAGTACTAAAAATATTTGTATGGTGCGATTAGTTCGGGGTCTGTGAGGTAAAAAGTACTAAAAAGTGCAAAAAAACGCATAAAACATTAAATAACTTTTTTTCTAATAAAAATATCAAAAATCGAAGCCCGAGGTGCACTTTTTCAGCGGAAACTGCACCAATATACCAAATTTCATCTTTCTAGGCCTTACCGTTTTCCTGGGATGCGCGCCACTAACACACACACACACACACAAACATCTTATTTTATTATATGTATAGCCGCCTGCGGCGACCAGCTGGTTCGCCTTCTTACGCCATTCACCTTTCTATGCAAGCAGCCACCTACGGCGGCTGTTTAGCTAACTTGTCATTTACCATTTTAATTCAAGTTTGCCGCCTTTGGCGGCTGTTTAAATAAATTTGGCAGCAGTATTAATCAATCCATCTCTATCTTTTTTTGGGCCATTCACATTTTTACGCCAAGATTGACGCCTTCGGCGGCTATTTACTTTACGATCTATCTCTAAAATTTCTTATCCATCTCTATTTATTTTAACCTCCCAGCTCATTTCCTAATAAAAACAAAGATCATTCAAAAAAAAAAAAAAAACGCTTTTTTATTTAAGTAGAGCAAAAAAAAAAAAAAAAGTTATCTCCAAAATTCCCCGTAGTGTGCCAAAAGTAACAAAGTAAAGTAAGTGACAAAAAAAAAAGAATCTCGCTGTTTTTAGTGACTTAAATGCGCACAACTATGAAATGTAACGTAATATAGATACAACAAAACGTCCAGATTGGGGGGGGGAGAATGAAAAAAAAAATAAATGCAATCCCTAAATAAAACAAAAAAAAAAAAGGAAAGAAAAAAAGCAAGCGCTGCCGGAAAAACACGTGGTCATCACGTCATAAAATTAGAAGTAAGCTATATAGTAAAAAAAAAAAGATTCACATTGTTTGCGATTAAGATTACGTCGTAAATATCGAATCGAAATCCAAGTAGTGACGTCAGAGCCATGGAAGATTGAAGAACGCTTTTTTCGACTGATGCGTGGAAAGACATGATGTGTTCAGCATTAAAAAAATTGTAAAAAAAAAAAAAAAATATTGCGTATTTTTAAGAACTTTTTTCTTCTGAAGAGGGCGAAATGTTTTTACTATTACCAACTTGAATTTTAGAAATGAGGCTTTGATACTTCTCGCAAAATAATATTAGAAAAATATAAAACCCAGAAAAAAATGCAAAATAAAGGTTTTTTAAAAAACTTATAAAAAATACAAAAATTGCTCTATTTTCAAAATTTTTTTGTTCATCATATTTAAAACTAAATTTCCGGCCCTATAGTACAAAAAATATTTGTCTGGCGCGATTGGTTCGGCGTATGTGAGGTTAAAAGTACTAAAAAGTGCTAAAAATCACATAAAACATTAAATAACTTTTTTTCTAACTAAAATATCAAAAATCGAAGCCCGAGGTGCACAACTTCAGCAAAAACTACACCTGTATACCAAATTTCATTTTTCTAGGCCTTACCGTTTTCCCGGGATGCGCGCCACACACACACACACAAACATCTTATTTTATTATATGTATAGATGAAACATCCTAGTTATGCTATGAAATAACTAATACACTTCAACGGTAACATATGCACTGAAAAAAGTTCTGAAGACTATAGAGGTCTCTCGCTTGTTTCGTTAAAGTCAAGCAACGTAAGTACGTCACTTTACTTGACAACATGTTTACTTTCTACTTAGGCGAATATAGAGAAATAAAGTTTCCGTAATCATCAATTTATTTTTTTTTTCTGTTTTTTTTCTTCTAATTTTACATTTGAATGAAAATTTAAAAGTTTATTAATGATTTGATATATTTATCTGCCGAGATATCTGCATTTTCATCTTTTTTAAATTGAGGATTATTTTAATGGAACTCTTCGTGTATAATTTAGTTTCTTGTTGTCTTCGTCTGGTAGATTATGTTACTTCTTAACAGCTTAATTTGACTGCATGGCTAAATACTTTTCATTTAAAGTTTCGACTTGTTCAAAGGCTTGTTTTGTTTAAGAGTACATTTAAAAAAAGAAAATAATACATGATATCACCACAGAAGTAGTTTCAATGTAACTTTAACCAAAAATGGGGAAAATAAATAATATGAAAAATAATCACCCAGATTAAAAATACCTATAACAAAAAAGTACCAGTAATTTGAATTCAACTTACTTAGTCCTGTGTCTTTGTTCCGTTTTTCTCGGAAATCATGGGTTGGAAGACATATTTTTTATATTTTTTTTATAGCTATTCAAATGAAAATCCTTCACTTGAGAAACAACAGCATACTTTTATTACGGCTGTTACATAATGGAAAAATGATATGTTCTTTGTGTGTACTCCTTATGTTTATTCTATATAGGTCTAACATTTAGTTCACTATTATCATAGCCTGTAAGACTGAAAATTGCGAAGATATTTTTTATTTGGTAACTTTATAGGTAAAAATAAGTAACGAAGCCTAGTGGGCCACAATAATTTGTGGGTCAGTCTCATAATTGAGAGAGCAGTCCCCGTCAGCCCTTTTGAGCTTATTCTGTGCAATTTGTAACAATTGGGTCGTCTCCAAAATTTTAAAAGTATTTTTTTCTGAAAGAGCATGCTTAAAAACATGGAATCTGACCATTTTTTAAATAATTAGTTTAAGTTTAATATTTTTAAAAAATTACTTAAATCGGTGCGTTTTTATTGTTTACACTTCTGTCGTGTGACATCACAAATGATGAAATGCCATTCAATTTTGCCATTCACAGAACAAAATATTTAATTCGCATCTTTACTCACGTGTATTGGCAACGATAGGGTTGATAGCAAGCGACGAGCGCATTTTTAATTCGCTGCTTGATTATCATAACGTGGAAACGTAGTAGAAAGATGAGCCAAATTGCATCATTTCTGAGGTCATAAAGACCATGCCTTGTTTGAAAAATCGGACATTTCAAAAAATTAATTTAAAAAAACTGTTCGGAAAATGAAAGTATTTTCTGGGTCCATGTAATTTTTTTTTCTCATTCTATCTTGTCATTTCAAAGACTAAAAGGAGTACTTTTGACTGAAGGAAACCACCCCATTATTTGGAAAAACTCATACGTTTTATTTACCTTCCATATAAGGTACTTTGTACAATATTTGTTATGTATCTGACATTTTAAGAAGAATATTTTATTAAGTTTTTAATTTAGCTCCTGAACAATCACGGCAACCTAGATCCCCAACAATGCTTTATTAACAAACTCCCATCCCCCAAAGAAATTTCTGCCGAGTTGAAAGAGAAAATATTCCCTCCTCCATTCTAAAACGCGATCAAGTCAGGCAACAACTTCTCACTTCTAAATCAGAACGAAATTAACTTTCTGATTTCGGGAAAAGTGTCTTGTGTGAAACTTCACCTCCCTGACGTCCACGACAAATTGCGTGTGTGAGCTGTCACATTCTAGGCTCAAGTGACAGTATGAACTTCTCGAGACTCACGCATTCGGAGATGTTTAACTCCTTAGCATTAGTTATAGTTTCATCCAGACATCAAAGGAAAGTTGGATTTGTCAGTTGTCATTTGCATGTTTATGGAAATTTTTAAAATGAAAGTATGAATGCTGATTGTTTTATATTGAATATTAGCAGCGATTGAATAATTTAAATATTTTGTAGTCGTTATTGAAGTTTTCTGTCTTATTTTACGCAAGATGTATATATTCTAAGAAAGCTAAATTGTTTATCAAAATGTGATGTTCGTAACATATGTACGTAGACATTATAAAATATTTCTTAATGTGCATTTTTTCTCTACCCCCCCCCCTCCTTTTTGCGAGACGCGATGGGGTGGTTTCCTTCAGTCAAAAGTACTACTTTTAGTCATTGAAATGGATAGAATGAGCAAAAAAAAAAAAAAAAAAACATGTACCCAGAAAATACTTTTATTTTGCCGACAATTATTTTTTAATTAATTTTTTAAAATGTCCGATTCTTCAAACAAGGCGTTTTCTTTATGACGTCACAAATGATGCTCTATGGTGCATCTTTCTACCGCATTTCCGCGTTATGATAATCAAGAAGCGAATTAACATTGCGCTCTACGCTTGCTATCAACCATATCGTTGCCAATACACGTGAGTAAAGATGCGAATTAAATATTTTGCTCTATGAATAGCAACACTGAATGATATTTCATCATTTGTGATGTCATCGGCAGAAGCGTTAAACGATGAAAGACCACCAATTTAAGTTTTTTTTTAATATTAAACTGAAAGAAATTGTTTAAAAAACGGTGAGATTCTATGTTTTTAAGCATGCTCTCTCAGAAAAAATACTTTTAAAATTTTGGAAACGACCCCATTGTGGAGAAATACCGTTGCAACAAACTTCAAAGAAGCGAAAATTTCGTTCGCTGTAACAAGGATTTCGTTTTCCTGGAGTTCAAGCAATATATATATCAAATCGGGTCCAAAATCTTATTCCGTTGAAACGGATATTTCGATGTATTGGTATTCGCTGTAACGGGGTTTCACGTATTAAAAAAATCAAATTATAATCAGATCATGCAAACTTATGATTGATACAGAAATAATTAAGATGGGTTGTAATCTATATAGGCTCCTTTTCATTGTCCTTTTACGCCATATGTAATTATTTAGAAAAATAAATTAATATTTGGCTTCGAGATCTGTTACGATTAGTGCAGAAATATTTAAAATAATACGTCTTCACTTTTCATTCGCTTTTTTTGTAAGATGCAACAATTCTAAAAAACAAATTGTTGTTTGAACCTGAAAATTGCTATGATTGTTGCAGAGGTATTTTAAATAACTTGCAATCAGAACGTGTATTTTCTTTACCATTTGAATTTTGTTGAAAGTCTGAAAGCATTCATAAATGTATGAAGAAATATGTCTACATAGTATAAAATGACGTCTCCAAAAAGCGTCTACTTTTTGAACTAGCAAAACTCGAGAACTAACCGGTAGAGTTCGCTGAAATTTGCACAGTACCTTTCTTTCAGCACCAGAAGAGTTTGCAGACCAGTTCGAAAAAAATCGGACGAATAGTTCTTTTTTCATTCCAATTTAGGCCCAATTTCGTATAAATGGCCGTATATGGGTGTGAAAAATTGCTTGCACATATTAATATTGCATATCGTTGAAAAATGTAGACTTTTCCGCGTTCTACGCAATTTGTTTCAATGCTCCAACTTAATTACGGCGGGAGATATTTGTGTTTTTACCTCGAGTATTTTTAGGCTTAGCTAAAATTGATGTATTACTTTCTTAACTAAATATATCGATAAAAAGTGAAGGAACTGTTCCACAGTTTTCTTTTTGACACCATTGGAAAAAGCGACATTTTTTACTCCAGATCTATCTCGACTTGTGGTCGAAAAACTATGCTTCTATATCCAAAGGAAGAAAAAGTTACAAGCCGTTTTAAATTAGTTAAAAAAATCTCATCTCCATTCAAGTTGTCAATAATTTTATTTTCGCGTTCCCATGGTTACGCTTTTTGAATCCATTGTTTCCTTTCCATCTTTCTCATTCTCTTATTTTATTTTGTGTTTCCATGGTTACGCTTTAAAAATCCATCTTTTTAATTTTAATTCCTTAAAAGTATTTTAATATCTGTCGTCATTGCTTGGAAAAGAAATTCTGCATGATGTTTTTCTTTTCGTTTATTAATTGACTGATTGTTGAACATAAGTCATTTAACACAATTTTTAATTTCAAGGTAGAAAGGGCAAAGTCGGCAACGCAGCTATTTTAAAATAAAAGGAAGTCTATATTTTTGTTTTCCTTTTTCTTTTACCTTATGTGCAATTATTTTGAAGATAATCTTAATTAAAACATAAAATTTGTTGTTAATATATTTTCAAAATATGAGATGGGTATTCACATAGTGCGAAAAAAAGTTGCTGAATTGTATACAAAACCGACTGAAAGTATTTATGTACCTAAAATATTTTTGCTAACGCGTGTTTAATATTTAATTTGGAAACCTTTTGTGAAGACGAGAATTTTGGAGTTTTGGAGTGTAAGAAATATCATTTCATTTCACCAGCTAGCTTTACTAAAATTTGCATACTTTTTTTTTACTTCGGATAAAAAACAGCATCGTTTAAACCTTTCATATAAAAAAGAATGCTACTTTTTTCATTACGGTTTTAAGTAATGTTTTTTTCTTACTTCTGAAATGTTCACTCGCTTTTGTTATAATGTATTCTACTGACTTCGGATCAATACCTAGGCGTAAAAAAAAAAAAAAAAAAAAAAAAAAACCCCTTAAACTACCAAATTTCACTTCCCGGAGTTTTTACCGCTGAATATTATGAATTATTAAAGGGTCCTATTTTCAACTACATAACACGTATTTGAAATATACTATAAAATAATCTTAACCATATTTAATTTCGTATTTGTCTCTAACCTTTTCCAAACACTTTGAATTTATCACAACACATTTGGTTTTCTAAGTAAACCTTGCGAAATTCTTAGTTGGTTACTATTTTAGTTAAGAGCTCTTCATTAAACATAATCAAAATGAAAACTAGTTTAAGCAGTGAACGCTTCTAAAAATGATCTAGTTACTTTAGCTTAAATTAAAAAAACAAAAAAAAAAAAAACCCTCTGAAATTTATCATGGTAGCCGGAAGAAAAAAAAAGTATGTAGTTTTTTTTTTACATAAAAAGGCTTTTTTTCCCAACAACATTAATAACGGTCAGTTTTGTAGTACCCACTTTAAATATTTCCTTCCAAAGTTCCTTGTTTATCTTGTTCGAACTATTAACGAACTTGAAATTTAAGCGTCAGCTAGAGAGAAGAATATTTTTAAAAATCCACGCGTGGCAGAAAATCAGCTTTTCACTCACGTAGAGTGGGCAAATATTTAAATTAAAGTTAGAATCTACATATTCCGGTAAATAATGGCACAGAACTCTGATGTAGCTATATAAAATGAAAAAGTAGTGACTTTGCTTTTTCATGTATGCGTACGATTAAAATATAGCACAAATAATGTGTACTAGTGCTAAGTTAGGATTGGAAATTTCTTACACACTCACACACACCCACACGCACAATCACACATTATATAGTGTATATGCGTAAACTGTCACTTTCTATCTACACCCACCTCGTGGTGAAAGAAATAGCTGTTTTCATTTCCGTCCCCTCCCCCCTGTCCCACCACATTCACTCTGGGGTATAAAAAACACGCTGCGCCAAATGTTAACATGATTTCATTTGCTAAGAAATCAAACCTAACTTTTCCAACCCAGACAGGTCTACTACACACTAGGTGGTTGGTTGAATAAACTTCTCGAAAAAGTTACAAGCTTCCCACGATACTTAGTTGAATCAACTTTTCTTTCAGTAAGCCAATGTTATTCGAGCAGCTCCTCCACAACGCTGCGAAAACTGAGTTGACTCAACCAGTTTACTCGTGCGTAAAGCAAACGCTTGACTATGTCCCAATAGCCGCGTTCAAACCACACGTTTCTACTCCGTAAATCCATGCTTCGGCTCCGCAAAAAAACGATTTAAAAATTCCAGGTTTCCATAGAAAAAGAGATTTCCCATAGAAAGCGGTTTTTACCCAGCATCCTTAGCGGCTAGTAGACAAACTTGTTTCGCGTGATGCATTTTGGGTAAAAACTACACTTTGATTCCAGAAGTAAGCAATAGGAGAAAAATTCCACATATACCCGGCAAATAACAGGAAAGCGGAGAAAAGCAAATTTTTTCCGAGGTCGAAAGTGTACGTGGAAATGGCCCTATTGAGGGTGATTTATTTAACTTCCTACCAGAATACACTTCCTGATAACCACCCGTTATAATATATACTTCTGTTTGTGAAAAATGCAACACCACGAAGGACTTACGTGAGTGAGCTGAACATTGCAGGAAATGTAAAGAAAGGCATGATATGCAAATGAATAAAATTGCAGACCGGTAGCGCATGCGTATGCTGAGCAGCGCCCTCTGAACGGCGGATCGAACCGAATATGAATAGACGGCTGTAGCGAGGCGTGTATGATTATCGGTGGTTTTATGCTTGGGTAAACGTTAACTGAATCTTTACTATGTCTCTTCGACGAAAGAAAGCGAAATTTGAGCAAATTTCAGAGTTTGAACGGAGCAGAATCGTCGGCCTTCGTGAAGCTGGATTGTCTTATCGTGCTGTAGCTGCTTGTGTGCAGGGTAACAGCAGAAAACGTAACAGCAATTAAAAATAATAATTTAAAAACGTAATGAAAAAAATTTTTTTGCTTTACAAATTACAAACGTAAGTGGAATTCCTTAAGTAAAAGGTTTCGTAATTACTTTTTAAAATTATAATTTTTAATGAAATATATGAATTGTCACATGCAATACAAAGTGACTACTTTTTCGTCGATTGGTCCATTACATGTTTTTTTTCAACCATTTAAGCTATTATTTCTTAACAAATGAGATATGTTTCCTTTACATTGAAACCTTTACTTTCACATCTACAATTTAGTTTGTCAAGACTATATTAATAAAGTTAAATTATTATCTAATTCATATGTTATGTTACAAGAGGTTGAATTGGATGTTTGGCAAGTGACGCATGCAAACAAATTAAGATCTAAGTAACAAAATTATTTATTCAAAATATAACTGTGTCAGGAGTAGCTTCGTTTAAATGCAAAGATTAAAAAAATGTGCTTACCCTTGTTTAATTAAAATATTAAGAGCTATGACAAAGTGCTGGGAAAATTTAAGCGCTTGGTTGTCCCGCAAGTGACCGTGAAATGGCTCTAAACAGTTTTTCTTATATGACCCGTGCCTTGTTATACTGGTTCAATGTTTTAGGCTATGGTTAAGGTATAAATTATTGACATAAAGAAAAATCAAACCCTATAATGTGGGAAAAAAACAATTCAAGAATGTTTAAGAGATAAACAAATGTGTCTTGCAGTGGATACCACCTCTAGTTTATTTTTTCAAACTAAACTGCTTTACTTCTCACAATATATCTTCGTATTCCGTACAGCGTCTTTTATCCATTTCTGAACATGCACAGAAATAGAAAATGCTTGTGGAATGCATAAATATGCAAACTGACAAGGAAACGGAATATAAATTGATTGTTTTGTTGTTTCTGTAGTCATATTTCAATCATGAAATTGATAAGAAGTTTTAGAAATTTGAATTTCCGTTTCGAGTCAAAAGAGAAAGTACATTTGGGATATTTTGTTCTTTGCAAATGGAAGTTTGTCAAAATGGTCTGCATATCAGGAAGAAGGGAAATAAATTTATTGCTTAGCTATACTTCAAGTCAGTAAATCATAAAGTAATTTTGAAGTCACGTGTTTCGATTTGTAAAAAAAGAAAAAAGTATATTTTTTTGTCAAGATGATTAAATACTTTCCTATATAATGTGAATATGTTGACCATAGGATAGCCAATTAAAAAAATAATTAACTCATTTGAAAAGAGTTTTGTCATAAAAAGAAATCTTTATTTTTTGCTTCAATGAAAGTTTTAATGATTTTAAAAATAAGTATTAAGTGATGTAATAACTATTATCTGACAAAATGTTTAAAACATTTTATCTTTTTTCTTTTAAATTTTTTTTATTGGTCCAATAACTGAAAGGTACCTCCTTAAAAACTTCTGTTTAGGATAATTCACACTATAATTAAATTGAATGACAACCGCAGCGTATTTGCGTATTTCTGAACTGTCGCTTTAAATCAGGATTATTTATGAATAGGGGACAATGGGAGGAGGGAGGGGAGTTGCATAAATTTCAGACGATATGATTACATCAATGTCATGTCAAGGATACATTAAAGTTGACACTTTCGCGATTTTGAAAAAAAAAACTCATTTTTTAATACCAAAACTAAAAGTTTAAGTGACTATTTATGGTTAAGATATTTGCATGAAATAAAGTCACAGGATGTTCAACTTAAAATTTAATTAATTCACATATTTTTAACTCTCAATTAGCCGAATTTCATCGATTTTTTCTAGTGCTAGAAAAAGATCTTAAGTTTTCAGAATGTATAATATCTGCTGACTTATTATCATGCTTAATTTTGTGGTGCTACTACAGTATTACTATTTGAACATATCTGGACTATTAAGCTAACTGCTCTCATCCTGTTGGCAAGCGTGCAGTATTATTAAATGTAATTCATAATGACCTATTTTAATTAACTTATTATTTTCAGATCAAGACTAAAAGTTGAGATTTATATTGAAATTAATTTCAAAAGACGCAGTTTAAGTTTACATTTAATTCACATATTTTTAACCCTTTATCAGTTAAATATTGCTCAATTTTTCTTTTGCTACTATCAAAATCTTAAATTTTCAGAACGTGTAATATATACTGATTTATTTTCAAGTTTGATTTAACAGTGCTGCTATTGTTTCACTTAATATAAAAATTTTAAACACATCTGTAACATAAGATTTAGCTGATTGCTCTTATCGTGTTGACAAAGGTGCAGTAACGTTAAGTGTAAAACATAATGAGTAATTGTATTAATACTGACATACATCTTTTAAAAAGTCGAATAAGAAAGAGATTTTTCGAAGGGGAAGTAATAAAGAATTATAAGCACCGTTAATACCAGGAAAAATAAGAATTTCGTTTTACTCAACGTTTTATTTCATATTAATTTTCTTTAGCATTTTTATGCCGTGAAACCCCGGTTTTACGTCTCCTGGATCTTTGTTTTCCCCATAGTTAGCGTGTTTTTTAGAAGGTCCTTTTTATTTTCGTATATTGACATTGTTAATTGAACCCGCATTGTAAGTTTGTTATTTAAGGAAATTTTCCACATTGTACGTTTACTCTAGAAAGCAAAACGAAGGAAAAATGGTTCTAAAATGAGCAATAATTTTCTTCTTGTGTTTTTTTACAGATAGTTTGTTTTATTGATTATCTTCTCTTGTGTTTTTTTCCTCTTATGCTGGTCCGGATCTATAAATTTTGGGCCCCCTGCAAAAAAACTGCGGGGTATTTAACTGCCTACTATATCTCTACGCCAAAAATGAACGCGGGCCCCTTTAGTGGTATGAACCCCCCTGCATTGCGGGGTTTGCACTTTTGTTTTTTCAAAGCTAATCCACGTTGTTCTAAAGAAACAGAAATGCATTCTACAGACTCCTGTATAAAACTGGTTTCTTCTTTTTCCTCATTGTTTGAGGACACAATTTTATACACATTAATTTTTTTCAGTAATAACATAAAATGCACAAAACCTCTTCGTCTGCTGATGAACAAAAAGAACTGGAAGCACATTCCGTCTTTTCTTTCAATATTGCATTGAAGAGTTCACAAATAATGAAAGACTATTTTCCTTTTCTAAAAGATGAGGAAAAAAAATGTGAAAGAATTTAACCCCGGAAGATGCTGCAATCACTTGGAACTCAATGACTAAAAAAACAATCCACTTTTAGACAGACATTTTCAACCTTCCAGGATGCTGCAATCACTTGGAACTCAATGACTAAAAGAACAATTCACCTGTTAGGCAGACATTTTCGAACTCCCAGGATGCTGCAATCACTTGGAACTCAATGACTAAAAGAACAATTCACCTGTTAGGCAGACATTTTCGATCTCTCAGGATGCTGCAATCACTTGGCACTCAATGACTAAAAAACAATCCACCTGTTAGGCAGACATTTTCAACCTTTCAGGATTCGCAACTAAATTAAGTGTTAAATGATTTTAAAATGGTATGTTATGTAATAATTAGAAAATTGCTTCTACATTTGAACGAAGCAATTGCCTGTTTGGTGATATTTTGATAGTTGAAATGGTAACCCTTACTGCAGTAGATTAACCCTAAACTCCAGTAGGTAGCGTTAATTCTCTTGACTACTTTTTCCCTTCGTCAAACTTCTAAAATTATTCTTAACGCTAAAACAGTTCAGCTACCGGATGGAGTTCAGCCTTGTCAAAATAAAGCATTTCTCTGCATTACAAACATTATCAAAATATATTATCAAATTATCATGCAGTGGCGCGAGTTTCATTGTTGGTGACGTCAGCGTTACCCGATCATTCGCTGTTATATATATGAGGATGTTTTTCGTAAAATATACTATCTGAATGTTTTTGGTGCTCGATTTTTGCTTTCTATGTATTTCCCGTATTTTACGTTTTAAAACATTATACGTTTTTCCGCCTTTTACGCTTTTATAACCCAGTTGAGGATCCCCCACTCCCTTTAGAAACGTAAAATCGGGGTTTCACTGTAATATTTGTTTCACTTTAATGCATGATATATTGAACTTATTTATTTTTAATTAGGTATAAAAATACGTGAAGACAAAATCAGCTATAATCATCAATTTATTTATTACTTAAACCCCGCAAATCTAGTTATGCTAGTTCATGTAGGAAAATAAATTGACATTAAATTTTGTAGTAAAGCCGTCCATTATCTTAGTTAATGTATCATTCACTTGAAAAACAAAAAGAGTGTATTAATCCAGTTTAATGTGATAAGGTGGGTGGTAGAAATCATTTGTTGTGGAATTACGGCAAAAAATGTCTTATCGAACTATGCACCCGAGGGGAGCATGCAATGTTATTAGTAATGATTAATCGGCTTTCCTGAGTGATGATGTGTTTTGAACTATCATTTGCATGGCACGTGTCAGTAATGTATTAATCATCTTTGATAGCGAAAACAGGAGATGGGATGGTGATCAAACGTTTTAGTGATAATATTTCATTTACCTCGCTGAAAATGTCGAAATTTTTACGAGCAAACTAGCAATGGACATTTTGAATTGAACGAAACTTTAATAATTCGATATGTTTCAGTTCTTTAACTTTACGCATGTCATTTAGCATGAAGGATAGGGCAGGTGTTTAACGATCATTGAAGAAGTAGTAAGTATCTAAGATAATTGATATTAATGATAATTATTATGAAAAAACAATAATAATTATATTAAAACAGTAATAATAATAATAATAATCGTAATAATAATAATAATAATAATAATAATGATAATAATAATAATCTCTTCTCTTTATCTATATATATAAAAATGAATGTTTGTCTGTATGTCATCCATGAACTCAAAAACCACCCGGCAGATTTGGCTGAAACTTTCACC
The DNA here is from genome assembly GCF_026930045.1 of Uloborus diversus. Lineage (NCBI taxonomy): Eukaryota > Metazoa > Arthropoda > Arachnida > Araneae > Uloboridae > Uloborus > Uloborus diversus. The sequence continues at coordinate 20,939,518 of NC_072736.1, read as the reverse complement.
GTTTGTTATTTTTGGTACTGGGAATGTTTATAGACCAGTTCGAAAAAATCTGATCGATAGTTCCTTTTTTATTCCAATTTAAGTCACAATCCATTGGATAAATACGAATAAAATTATCGGCTGCAGAAATTAATTCGCGTGAAAGATCTCATTGATAAGAAGTTAGCTGTTGCCATTTTTATTGAGTTTGAACAAATAAATTCTTTCTTTATTGTTTTATGGCTTTTCCTGCAACGGGGGGATTTAAAACTTTTTCTATTTGATATTTTTAGCGATTGATTGATCTTGCAAACTGCGTGAGTACAAAATTTGAGTATAATCACGGCTTCACTTGATACCTGGACCGATTATTATGAAAATTGCTATATATATATGTATTTTTCCACGGAGAAGGTGCATAATATACTCATTGAAGCCACTCGCCACCAGGTGGCACTGCAGAGTAGCAACTTCTGCCCCGTTCAACCGATTGTCATGAAAATCAGTATAATGATGTATTTTTTCTTGTTGGCGTAGCAACGCGCGTCGGGTACAGCTAGCAGTAAATAAAAGTAAGGTTTTAAAGAAATTCTGGAAGGAATTCTGTGCCGGACCTGCGTCCAGGAGACCCCAAAGCACCTACAGCCTTGAAATTTTGTACAAAATTACTTCGAGCCCCGGGGGTGTGCACATGGGTTTTTTTTTTTAATTCAAAGTAGTTTTTTTTATAATTAATTTTTTAAGCTCAAATTTCGCGTGAATTGCCTATTAATACCTATTAAAGGGGTGAAAAATTAACTTGCACATATAATATTATATATCGTTAGTAAGGGTAGAATTTTCCGCGATCTACGCAATTTGCTTCAATGCTCTAACTTAAATACGGCGGGAGTTATTTGCGTTTTTAGTTTGAACTTTTTTAGATTTAGCTGAAATTTAGTTACTACTTTCTTCATTAAATCTATCAGTAAAAAGCGAAGGAATTGTCCCACAGTTTTTTACTCCAGATCTAACTCGACCTATGGTGGAAAATCTAGGATTCTATCTACAAAGGAAAAAAAGTTACAATCCGTTAAAAATCGGGTTAGAATAATCTCATATCCATTAAAATTATTGAAGTTTTATTTGGCGTTGCCATAGTTACGTCTTTTCGATTCGCATGTTTCTTTTTTTCTTATTCACAAACTTTAAGGGTTTCGATTTTAACGGAAAATCTTAGGCTCAACTCAATTGAAGTCCCGAGCTAAAAAGCAAAATATATTACTAGAGACCACGAATATGAAAGCGAATTTTCAAACGTACAAAACTGCTGTTTTGCATTGCTCAGGAGCCCCTTAGCCCTTACGGCTCAGTACAGTTGGTACAAGTTATTTAGCAACCCTGAGAAGGGGTGCTTTTTGATCCAGAGGGAGCTCATAATGCGTTTTTAATCTGTTTCTTTTTAATTGACGATATATATCTTTGCGAATCAATAAGATTGCGAAGCAATCTTCGGGGGTTGGTTAGCGTTAACGAGCAGGGGGCAGAGCCCCCTTGTAATAAAAAAAATAAAAAAATAAGTTTACTAGAAAAGCTAGGTTATGTAATAATGTTTTGATTAAAAATTGTTGAAGGTGAAAAGTTTTAAGCACAAAATTTACAAATGCCTGCTATCTATGTACATCTTCCCTTATTGCTTCACAATATCTTTTTAGAAAACTGATCTGTTTTCATTTATTGTAAAAACTTCAAAGGTCATTAGTTATTTTAATTCGTCACAAAGTGGATCATTAACATAGCAAGAAATAGAAAAACATATTTTAGAACATTTAAAATAGATTGCGCAATGGAATTTTTCTTTGGAAAAAAAATGCAGAAAGATAAATTAACTTTTTACGATTAAGTAGAAATAAATTGCTTTGGTGAAAAACAAAAGACTTTTCTTTTTGGCTTCAGCATTTTTAATCACAAAAAGGCAGCAATTCATTTCACGATATTTGTCTTTTTCTAAACGAATGGAAGCTATTTCCACATTCTGATTTGAGTTTAAGAGCGAAAATTCGTCATTTTACCACTAATGAGATATAAATTCCATTCATATTTGAAATGGGAATCTAGTTTTTTAACTTCTGGAGTCGAAAAAGCTTCTAAACGTAAGAACCAAAAACATTCCTTTTCTGAAATATGACTTTCAAAACCGTTTGTGTCTCAGTGTGTCGCCTTGAAATAATTGACACTGATGCGATTAAAAATATGTGTTGCAATGCATTTAGACACGCAGCGTTGGAGAATTTTTGCAACTTTTGTTTATTAAAGGAGATAAAATGGCGTTGAAGTCACAGGTTATGTTTAGTTTTGATCGTTTTACTTCCTTTTACAAAAAAGGAAGTATTGTATTCGTGAACAAAATGTCACTCAAAATTCGGCCTAAATTTCCATTTTGTTCACTTCCGAATAAATGTTGAATTTTTTTCAACCCGACCACACTCGGGTAAGTGCCTAAGAACGTATAAACACTCGAAATATCCATTTTGCCATTCCCCGAGTTAATTACAACGAATTTTCTCGTGACGTCGGTATATACGTATGTATGTATGTATGTGCGTATGTGTGTATGTGAGTGTCGCATAACTCAAGAACGGTATGTCCTAGAAAGTTGAAATTTGGTACGTAGACTCCTAGTAGGGTCTAGTTGTGCACTTCCCCTTTTGGTTGCATTCGGGTGTTTCTAAAGGGGTCTTTTGTCCCTTTTTGTGGGGAAATCATTGTTAATTTCGATGTATACTCAATGGGTGTTATAATTTGGAGGACCCTTGGCGATACATCACCAGTCTTTTGGTCGCCAAGTTTTGTCGCCAATTTGGCGACAAAGTTGGCGTTTTTTTATTTAAATCTTTTTTTTCAATTTGGCCACTGGTGGTGATATTTAGAGAGTAAGCTATTGAATCACATTAAAATTGCCAATAATGGGAAAATGACATTAAAATTGGAGTAAAAGGAAGTCATGTGATGCACACATCAGCGCGTTTGTATTAAAATATGCATGTTCAAAATATAGTCGAGTGCGCCTTTTGGAATATCTTATAATAGAATATCCCCCTCAATTTAACAAAACTTCGGTATACTACACCAGCGATCCTCGTTATTTTTATCCTGGATAATGGGATATCCCGCTTCTTAGGATATTTTTTCGTGGCTAATTGCATATTCTATTAAGCGGGCTCGACTGTAGTAGCATAAAGTAGTATGTAGTAATATAAAATTTTATTTAATAGTAATGAAATAAAATTCCTACTGATAGACTTTAAAAACAATATAAGGCGAAATTTAATCTCTGAGATCATTAAAATACACTGTAAAAAAAATCTGAAACGTTACTGGTTATTTCCGTGGAACGTTTCGGGATTTCACAAGTTTTCACCCTTTTCCCTGCGAAATCTAGTTCTTTCGCAAAAAAGGTTCATGAATTGCTAAAAGTTACACGAATGCAGACTTTTTACTGTTGTAAAAGATATTTTTAGCTACCAGTTTAAAGATTGAATGAGCGTGTTTATTAAGTGCATCGGCTTAAGTTCGATTACGGTCTGCCCAGATTGACTGAGCCCCCAATGTCACTGGATAGCTGCAGCTTTGCCAGGTAGAAACTGCAGGTAAAGGGGATGCTTGGTTCGTTCTTGCAATGGTCGTATGCCATGACGCTCTAATGCTTCTGGAGCTCTCTTGGAAAACGAGGAAAGTTGTAATCCGCAGAAAACGTTCCTGGTTTTCGCAAGATGTGTCACAAGCAGAAATTGGGCATATACGCTATTTTCCAGGATCATTTCTAAATCGCTTTCCCTGTATACCTTTTTCTAAATCTGAAAAAGGCAAAAATTTCAAACGTAAAAAAATTAATTCGAGGACTCCGAGAGAGTGAAGAAGTGGTTATACTTTGATCTCTTTTGCCAAAAGGCGCAGGTTCGAACCTGGCTCTAATAGGTGGATTTTCAGGTCGTAGAAAATCGATAGCGTCCATATTGTATGATTATGCGACATGTAAGAGATCCCTCGAGTACACTTTCGGCTTTGAGTACTCTTTTTCAAAATTAATGTTACCGTTTCGCATCGAAGAGAGGCCAGGTGCCTTCATTTAAAGGGTACACTGGATGTCAAAGTTTTCGTGGAAAGGGCATCAACCGATAATGGTTGTGCCCTATAGATTGGATGCTACATTGAGGGATTGTTCTAGACCTGAAAAAGGTAAAAATTTCCAACGTAGCCCAAATATTAAAAAAAGAAGCTATTCCAGGATTCTGAGTCGGTCATTTTGCTTGATTCCACTGATATTATTGTAACCAACATGAGTCAGAATGAATTTTGTGCAGAAAAAAATATTTGACTAAAAAAGCAAAACCTCTATTCTAGTAACAATAAACTTTTTCCAGACAAATATCAAATATTCTAAAGCAAATACGCTAGAAATGTGTTTCGTTACTATGTAGTGTAAAATAGTGGAAATTCAGCAAAAAATTTCGGAATAAAACGCAAATTCTATATGAGATTTATTTGACTAAGTACGGAAAATAAGATTTCTAATCGTTTTCGAAAGTTCGTTTGAATAAATAGAAAAAATAGAAATAACTAGTAATATTTTTTCTCAAAAGATTTATTTTAGGAATTTACTTCATATATATACTTTTTTAGGTTATCCCAGAACATCAGATGAGGAATTGTAAAAAATAGTAAGATTCCTGTATAGTGTAGAAAGTCAATTTTCTGAAGATCCGCTGTTTCCTCTTTTCGTTCAAGAATTCGACATTCATGTGAAGGAGAAAGGAATTTTCACCGGACTTTCTATGCATTCATGCAGTGAGATAAAGGCAGCTTTGAAATATTCTTGAAACATATATTTTATGAATAATTTCAGTCCCTGAAATGTAAGAGATTTCCATTTCTGTGCATTACATTTTGAATGGGGACTTTTTTTTTTTTTTTTTGTAAATGTTGAGTTCTATGAAATAGAATAGTGCGCAGGAACTTCTGACCCAGAGAATCCATTTCACGCACCTAAATTCATAGCTTCTAAAATATTTTTATGTTGGAGAGAAAATGCATAAAATATGTGAATTCTGTGCTTGGTAGAAACTTTCAATTATTTCAATGCATTGTGATCCAGAAATGGGAGAATATTTTGTACATAAGAATAACACTGCCGTAGTATAGGGCAGTAACTGCAAATTTTTCGTTTCTTTTCTCTCTCTCTCTCTCTCTTTTTTTTTTTTTTTTTTTGTATTTTTTGTCCTCTATTGTACGGAGCTAGGGACTTGATGTAACAGGGGTAAGTAGTAACAGTGCTTTTTCACTAAGAATTTGAACTTTATTAACCTATTTTTTTTTTGTCTCATTCTTACTGCTATAATGTACCACGTCACGTCATAACCGCCAGTGTCCCGCCAGGCGACGCAGTGAGTGGGTGTGTTCGAGCCCTCCGTTATTGGCAGGTAACGTATTTTTTTATCTTCGTACATTTTTGGCTAGCTTTATTATTTTTGACTAAATAGAGCGTTCAATATTTTATTTCGTATTAACATTTATCTATGTATGATGTATTATCACAGTTTTTAAGATTACAAAGTTGTTTGAATAGTTAACACGCTAAATATGAAGAACTATGATTTGGGGTTAATTGTAACAAAATCTCGGGGTATGTTATAACATGTTACAACTTGCCTCATATTGCTGTATGTTATTTTTAATGTAATAAGAGATTAAAAGCTTCCGGTGTTTGACCTTTAAATGTAGATATTTTCCAAGACAGTGACTTTGCGCCCTCTTTTTATCACTGATCGTCCAGATCCCACTGAACAATCAGAAAATTCTCTAAATGTGATTGAAAATTTATCGTTGAATCTCGAAACTGCAAACGAACCAACTCCGAGTTGCTCTGGTCTAAACAAATTTTCCCCATCGAAAATTAGACCATTACCAAAGTCACCAACACGGAAAACAAATATAAATAACAGGCGTAAAAGGAAGTCCACTGTTTTGTCAGACAAATCTGAAAAAGAAGCTTTGAGGATAGAATATGAAGAAAAGATGAAAAGAAAGCAGAAAAAAAGATGATAAAGAAAAAGTAAAGGGAAAAAGCAAAGGTAAAAAATCTGCAAACAATAAAGATGGAATAGAAAGAGTAAAGAAAAGGGTTTTAAATTCGGAATCTGAATCTGAAGAGTGGTATTGTCTAGTTTGCAGCGAAGGGTACCGTTATTCAAAAGGTGATTGGGTTGAATTATTGTATGTAAGATGTGGACACATGTAGGATGGGTCGGAGGAGACACTATTTCTTTCGTTTGTATTAACTGTAACTCAGATGAAGACTAAATTCGTTGATAAAGAGACTTATGAACAGACTGATTATTATAAGATGTAAGAACTAAGAGATAATTAAAATATTTAATTTGGAGGTTTGTAATTTAACTTACTGGGATTTCGAAGTGCCTAGTTTGTATATAAGTACCTATTGTAGAATTTTAATACTAAAAAGGATTAATAGTTTAAAACTAAAATATTTAAGTTGTTGATTATCTGAAAAAAGTGTATTTCAGTTAATTATTTAATAGTAGATGCATTTAATAGAATATCTTATTATTTTCGTTAAATGCCTAATTATTTGTTAAAAACAAAGCAAAACGTGAAGAGAATAAATGATTAATGGTGTTAAATTCATGTTTTTTATTGTTGTTACTATATGCCCCAATAGATGTTACAACAAACCCCAAGTACGGGGTCAGTTGTAACACTTCCCTTTAAAAAATTTTTTTTTTCCTGAAAGAGAGACCTATAGATGTGATGTTTTTTCAATTAGAAATTTAGCCTTTCAAATAACAGCCGAACGAGCTAACCAATTACGCCATGACGGCATTCAAAAGCAGAATTGCTTAACTATTTTATAAAAATAATATTAATGACAGTTTTAATACATACAAACAAGTTTTACACCTCTGCGTGGGCTCGAACCACCATCTTTTCATTTAACAGCCGAACGCGCTAGTCAATTACATCACGGAAGCCATCATGCAACAGCAGAATTGCTTAGCTGTTCCATAAAAATAATATTAATGACATTTTATAGCGTAAATAAAAAAAAAAAAATCTTGCCAACCGATTAACAACCAAAGGCGTTAGCCAATTCCTCCACGGTTGCTTACAGTAGCTGAACTGCTTAGCTATTTTATAAAAAAATAATATTAAGGATTATTACATATTACATTGTTTTTTTTTTTTTTTTAAATAATATTAATGACAGTTTTGAAGCATAAAAACACCTTTCAAGTCCCCGGGTGAGCTCAAACCTCCAACTCTTCGGTTAACAGCCAAACCCGCTCGCGAATTGCGCCATGGAGACTTGCAGACGCTGAATTTGCTTAGGTGTTAAAAAAAATAATATTAATGGTAGTTTTAACAGATGACCGAAAAACTAAAAATAATTAACCGTTAAGGATATTTTAAGATAATAACTTTGTCATTTCTGTACCTTATAGCTAGACTGACATAAGTTCAAAAACGGCAATTATCTGTTTACTACTGCATTGTATGTGGAATCTTAGACCACATCGAAACATGCAAACGCAATTCTATAATAATAAAAAAAAAAAAAAAAAAGAAAGAAAGAAACATCTGCGTCTGGCGATGGGACGTTCGGGCCAACTCCCTCATTTCGTATATAAATTTGACTCCATTTTTTTAAAATAAAAATCAATCAAATTTATTAACATCACACATAACGTTGTTACTGTCCGACCACGGATTGTATGGAAAGACAAACATCCGTTTTACAGCCGGAAATAGACGAACCTATTATTTTTTTTTACCGATGTCAGCTTTTGCAGAAGCAGAGTCTGATTCAAATGAGCGGAATACGCGCATCAAATTTTTACTTTCCCCCCTTATTCACATGGATTCGTCTTATCTGGACATTTGAAAATTCCATGCACACACACACACAATCCGTGGTTGGAGAATATACCTCAAGAAGTCGTCGCTCAATTAAATTAAAAATCCATCGAACATGATCTCGTGCGTCTTTTTCTTTTCAACAATGAGGTGTTGATTCGGCAGTTTGCGTAAAATGAAATAAATAAAAAATATTTAACAATTGAAATATACATTACAAATATGGATGAGGTGTTGCCTTTTATATTACTAAAATGATCATTACTTGGCAACTTTAAAAAAAGAACCGGAACGTCAATAGCGGTTAAGTGATGATAATAAGCAATTTGGATTGTTCAATAAAATAACCTGTAATTATTTACCAGTATTAAAAGAGCGCGCGTCCTATCCTTTGCATGAACCAAACAAATGTTTTTCTTATGTCCTGTAAAGTAGTGATTATGTGACTTACGTTCGTCTGGTTCTGAGGTACAGATTTGTAACATTGACCTGCAAAAATAATATCGGATTAACTTGCGGGGATTTTTACAACAAGATTAAAAACAAAAAATACTTTCTAAAATATTCCTAGCCAATGCAAAATTGTTAATGTGTAGGAAATAAAATGTTTAAATGCATCTCTGTGTGTGTGCCAATTTGTAACGGATTCGGTGCGACTTCCACTTTCTTGAAATGAAGACACAGTTCTTGATAAAAACACAGGAAATTTATTTACACTATGTACAGGAAAGATCTTCAACAACTGCTAAATTATTCATCAGCAATTAAGCAATTATCACACAACACCGTAAACTCAACGTTTACACACGTATTTACTTCCAAATACGAAAACAACACAGCGAAATGCCTCGCTATAAACAGAGCTAATACACACTCTCAGTGTGTGTGTGCTTGTGTCGTACATTATTTATTGCCTCTGATTTAGGCTCATCGTTAATAACCATTTATTCAAGCATTAAGAATGGGCTATCTTCTAAAACACTCTAAAAACCAACCAGGGTTGTGTACCCTTTTAAGTACTCGCTACGCTTGGGGGGGGGGAGGAGGGGGAGTATTCCGGTATATTCTCTTAAAACATTTCAAAAATCTGGCAAACCTATTGTTACAGCATATGATACTTTGTTCGTTGTGTATTGCATGTTCTAAATTTGTTGCAGCGCAGAATTGCATT